>NW_019944595.1:0-66768 GCF_002910315.2 Salvelinus sp. IW2-2015 | reverse complement strand
TATGGATACCAGTCCTTGAGGTATCATATCTTTGCAATGTGTTAATAATGTTATGGCAGAATACTGTATGTCAGTGAAGAAGTCCATTGGCACACTCTCACAACTAGGCAGTCTTAAGACACAAACACAGCAGTGCCTTCCAGGGCACTCCTCACTGTKCTGGTTTGTRCTCGGTGACTTGACTTTCACTTTCTTCCTCGGTCCACACACGTTCCTCATTTCATTCTCTCTCTTCAGGACTTGTCATCCCTTCTTCTTGTCATCCCTCCTTTTTGTCATCCCTCCTCAGGACTTGAGCCCCATGCGGGCCATCAGCTGTTCATACACCGTCCATGCCATGGCAGCAATCATGGTCCTCCTCAGAGAACGTGGCACCCCACCCCGGAAGAACCCMTGAAACCCGTGCTCCTGAGAGAAAGAATGGCACATGTCAACTACTATTAATCAACCCATATGTTTTATTACACAGTGTGACACTGTGTGCAGGCTAGAGATCAGTATATAAACACATARWGACAACAGTTTAGCCTGACCCACATACGAACAACGTCAGTATATTATAACAGTGCTATTGCCCTAAGCATAGTGACAACGCTGTATTCAATAAAATACCCAGAGAGATAGTTACATTGTAAATGTATCGCACAGCATCTGCAGTCCTCCTGTACAGATGTGGGCTGACTTGGACGTGGGTTTTGACCACGTCAGCTGGCTGGGTGACCAGGGAAGCCAGGACCCCGGCCAGAATCCCACAGCTGAAGTTAGCCAGGGGKGKGTAGGGAGACGTGCTTATCTCTGGGAGGAAGAAACAGAGAGACACTATAAATTCCACTCCACAKCAAACAATTCACATTGAGACAGATACGTCAAAGTTATCAAATGTGGCTACTAGTGTAACCAGTACTACTGCTCTATGTTTATGTCATCGGCGTCCCCATACTGACATTTCAAAGTGATCGCTCACTAGTGAAACAAATACTAGTGTTGAGCATTAGTGTGGTGTGTGTCCGGTGTCCTGATACTGACCCTGTGGCAGAGTGTTCTTGCCCTGGCTGTAGAACATGACATAGAGGCCTGAGAAGGGAGCATCTCTGAGGAGGGTGGCGGTCAGCCCTGAGAACAGAGCTCRGGGTCCCTCTGTTTGACACACACTGCGCAAAGCKCCTGCCACGCTCACYTAGTTATACCTGCCACTCTGAAACAACAACAGACACTACAGTAAACACCCACACATTAAACAGTACTCATGTAGTTACTGTAATCATACAGTATACAGAAAAGTATTTATCTTTTCCTTCCTGCCCCTCCCCTCCGTCTCTCTAKCTGAACATACCTCAAAGCGAGTCTTAATGACAGTGACAGGTAGCATGCAGACCCCTGCCACAGTCCTGGCCCCAGCTCCCAGCAGCACAGACTCCATGGCCCCGGGGCCCTGCTCCAGGAAGTAGTGCTGCTTCAGAGAGTAGTAGGTGCTGAAGTAGATCCCTACGCCGGGGATGGTCCGCACAAATGACTGGAGGAGGAAGCAGAGCAGACATGCTGTCAGAGTCATATACTCAACACACAGATTCAACACAATGATGTGTTTCTATTTATATTATTGATCATAAAGAGAGGCCAACTTACTGGTGAGACCCCCTTCCAAAGTCCTATGAGCTTCTCTGTCCGTACAACACTTAAGAACACAGTCACCATCCCCACTCTTGCTGAACTGAAAGAGCGTAAAAGAGAGAGAAAGCCGTATTAACACACTGTCCTATGAAACGACCCAAAAGTTATTTTGCAACTACGCTTCATTTCAAAATAGCTGACGTGACTGAGTTGGTACTAGCATGCGGGCCATGTGGAACCAGCATMAGTTTTATGACTCTTTGGACTCTCAATGTTCAGATCTACAATCTACAATATTGCTTAGTCAATGAGGCGAGTCAATAGAGTAATGCAATGCTAGTGGGTCTCATGGTCTAGGACAAGACTGTAATCTAGAGCCAGAAAACTTACTACAAACGTAACCTCACCTGATTACTATGTGGAAGTATGTGGACTATGCTGTAGAGGTATTGACTGAGCCAGCTGAAGGCTACTCACCCAGGCTGCATGTTGCTGTGAAGGGTCTGCAGGCGGGTCTTGACCAGGTCCAGAGGCTGGAAGAGCAGGGTGGAGCATGTTCCACTGAGAGAGCCACACATAAAGGCTTTGAGAGCCGGGTGAGCCTGAAGGGAGAGACAAGCAGAGAGGGGAGGAAGGGAGAGTGATAACACCGATCACACACCAGTCACGGTAGAGTGCTCTTCAGTGAGAGCCCAAAGCATGATGGGCCTTATGATTGTTTACGATGGAAAGCTCCAGGCGGAGTGAGTCRTGGGAAATAGGACAAATGCACATACACTCGCTACAGTAATTCACATTACATAAATACCCACACAAGTAGTAAAAACAAACATTCAGACTCAAGAATATGAGTGACTACAACACAAAGCAATGATTGAAAAATTGTGTGTAAATTTAACATGGGACCACGAAGAGAACAGGCAAAAGGGCAAAGGACTCTCCATTGAAAAACTAAGATGCACCAACCCATGAACACGCACACTATTCCCCTCCCTGCAAGTGTCACCCTACATCAGGTATGTGTTATAATGCATTATCATAATTGGCATGCTTAGTTCTCTAAACAATCTGCCAACACAAACATCAACAAAGAACTGGATGGCTGCAGAAAAAGCATCATATACACCATACCCAGTCACTCCAATTTTCACTTGCTGTCATTACAGACAAAAAATAAGACGCCACACACACAATATACAAAACAACACACACATCCCTCCTACAGCCCACATCCCTACCTTCCCCGGGCTACTTTTCAGTGGCTGATCCTGTTTTTCCTGCATTTGTCCCTGTTTTCTTCCCCTCTCTGGCTAAGCTGTTATGAACTGTGGTGGGTTGTCAGGGCAAAAGCCTCCATCCTTCTCTTCACTTCTCTATAAGCTTTCCTCAGTTTCCCTTCACAAAGCAGCTTAATCCACTGGCGTATGTTTCCACTCTCTCTCACACACAACCTCTCAATGCTGCTTCTCTTACTCTACCCCTCATCTTTCTGCTTCCAGCTAATGCACATCTCTGCAAAATGCCATGCGTCATACAATGGAAATGTCAGTGTGTGTGTATGAGCGCATGCGCATGTTTTTGTATGTTCTGGCTTCCATAAAACAACTTATCACAGTTTACATTCTAGAGCATATGTTCTTAGGGTATGTGCTGCTCTAGAACTAGTGTAAAAGTGCTTTTATTTCCTTATCACTGGGCATGAATTCTAGTACATTTCAATGTCCTCAGCTCTGGTAAATGACTTGGTAGTTCCTGTACTGTGATGTAACATTGACAACCTGTACTCCTTCACTGGGAAGGACAACCTGTACTTCACTGAGAAACCCACACTTTCTCAACATGTCCCTGTCCCTCCCTTAATGAGGGTGCTATGGCAACAGCCCCCAACAGGGCTTGCTGACCAATGGCAGTGTTGGCACAGAGGAGGCTTGGCAAAGCCTTGCTCACTTGTTTGGCATGTCTATGAAGATTTAAGGTGGCATACCGGAGTTTGACCTACCTTCAGGGCAGAGGACAATAGAGAACTTGAAAACATAGAATATTCTAGAACAGCCTGAGAAAGTGCATAGTATGAAAGTGTCCTGAAACTTTCATTAGGTTAGAGGAGGGGTAAGGACAACTGGGTCAATCAACTATGTCACAGGATGGTAATGTGATTAACATAGGGGCTGGATTGAGAAAGTAGTCCTGGGTGACCCTGATCCAAAATCACAGCCTGACATAAAATACATGTGAAATCTTAACTGAGATATTAAATATTATAACCCAAGCCCTTAGACCACCGAAACCACATTAATAAAACACTGTACATGTACAACAGTCACTGAAGTTACTCTAGAATTATTGTCCTTCAGACTTTCACCATCAAATACTAAATGATCTATAAAAAACCTACTCACCAGAGACAGTTCCATGGTTATTTTGAAAGTTGAGAATAAATTCCAATCCAATAATGTTGTCCTTATATGATCAAAATCCTCTTTTGTCTTTTCCTCTTTTTGAATCACTTTCTCAGTCCTTACTCTGCCACTGTCCATTCAACTTTTCCAAACGCTCCTGCACAAGAGATTACAAGTGAAGATTTCAAGAATGGGCATTTCATCTGCACAATCCATTACATAACAGACAGAATAACTTTTCAAAACTGATATAGAATGTTACAGGCTGTAACTTAAAGCACGGGTGTTTTGCAATGTTGATACAGTGTGTCCCTTACAGCAGATACTGGAGAGCTGCACTGCCTCTGATTGATCCACCGAGGGGTTGGGGCACTCACCACAGCACAGACCCAATGTAGGAATCACCTGACACACACTATGGTTCCCATTTAAGACACACAGTTACTTATTAACTAATCAAAGATCACCACCCAGCACATTAGCATTACATACACCCTGATCACGCTGCACATGTTTCTCATGAGTGTGTGTGTGCACATCTGTGTGAGTGTGTGTATATGTCTCTGTGTGTGGTGTGAACATGTGTGTATATGTGGAGGGGGCCCTGAAGCCTCATGCTCTCAATAGTTTTTGAGGAGGCACAGGTGGCCAAATTAAGTTTGAAAGTGCTTTACTGTTTTTAATAATGTGTCCAGACTCCAGACCTTTAAATGTTGATATACATTTTTTATGGAATATGTTCTGCATTTCAAGACATTACTTTAAATGGGTACAGACAGACATCTCAATCGGCATACATCTATGTGACTGATTTTGTGAGAGAGTCAAGTGACTCAGCACACATTATATACATTGAAACAGATTAATACAATGAATGACTATTGTTAATGTAACACAGACATCGCTAAATGACTAGGTGCACACTCATTCAGCCAAAACTTAGCACGGGACTGGAATAGGAGTGATTATGATCCGGGGTTATAGAACTGTTGCAGAATCAGGACAGTACAGGAAAGACGGACAGGAATGAATTTGCACTCCCATGTCAACCTCTAATGTACATGTCGACTAACATTCAAGGTAGTTAAAAAATATTTATATTAATTTTAACAAATATGATCAACATTTATCACAGGTCTCACACTAGATAATTTTCAATCATGTTAAACAGAGGCCTACAGTGATCTTCTTTGGAACTATAAGCATCTCAGGATTCCCACGCAGGAATTTTGTCGTTTATGCCTCGTTCTCGTGCTAGTCGGAACTAGGAAACTCTGACAATTCTGACTTGGAAACATGAGCTCTGAGTTTCCAATTTGAAAGTACCAGAATCAACGAATAGTAAGCTCTAATACAAAACCCTAACAATCATGAACAGGATAGTTGTCAGAAGCGTTTCCCAGTCCAACAAAACATTTATACCGAGAATCGTACGTCTAATATTATTTTTATTAATTAGAATGAGAACACAACCCGAAGACAAGTTAGTTATAAAACGTGCACAATGAGAATGGAAACTCACATTTATAATTGCATAGGGCAAATAATTGAACTGGAGAATGGACAAAAGATGTAATCAACAGAAACAGGCATCTGTAATTATTTGATTAAATAATGATTAACAAGCAAGGGCCATTCGCTGAAATATTGTAGCTTACAATAGGCCGTTGTATTAACACAAAATACAAACGACATTCAGTTCTCACCCAAATCTGTCCATCCTTGTGCAATATTCTGTTTAAACCGGTTTAGACTTGCTTTATTATGCCGTTTGTCCTGGGGAACCATTGCAACTGGGATTTTTTTCAGAGTCAAGACTGTCCTCTTGTGGTCATGTCTGAGATCACGTTGCTAAGAAATAAAGACTACAGGACAATATTAGATCAGATAGTCTAGTGTATTGCCAGTTTAAAGAGGCAATCAGCAGTAGACACATTAACGCGAAATCCCAGCCCGTTTCAGTAAACAGCTGAGGGATGGGGCTGGAGGAATGTAACCACTCAAATTCATAGACAAAGCCACGGATGCAAGGACTGACCATCCATGATAACTTTTTTAGTTTTAACCATGTTTAGAGGCCATTTGTTTGTTTACATTTACTTTGAACAATGCTCATAAGGAATTTGTAAATTGTATTCTTTAAGAAATCAAATAATGTAAAATAATGCAGCAAGGTACAATTTTTTTTTAGGTAGTAACTGCTGATTGCCCCTTTAATATGGACATAAAAATTCTCAGGAGTCAATGGTTGCAGTTTAGAAAGCCATCTTTATTGCAATAATACCAACAATTCACAACTCAAGATTTCATTTTTCAGAGCTGCAGAGAAAATGAACGGTACAAAGTTGAGATTTATTTTTTTCTCTTTTATTTTTTGCTTCCAAGTGCGAGAGAAAGAGAGAGTGATCCTTTGTCTGTTATCCATCATTAATAATAACAAATTCCTCTCACTTCCCAGCAGTGTGAGAAAAAAAGGCAACCCTGAGCACAGCCTGCAGGGGTCAGTTCACCCAGACCTAAAGCACCTTCACTCATCTACCTCACCCCATCCCTTAAATACATGGGATTAACACCTGGCCAGGCATTTCAACAGGGAGTCATTTTACCAATCTTTCTGTCAGAGAAAGTAAATATGCCATCAGGATATCATMTGATGTGTTAGACTACGGCGCTGCAAAATTTAACAACGTCCCACTCATCCCAACATGCTTTATTCTGTTCAACCACCCCTATACCCCGCCAAGCAGTGCTCTGAGAATACAGCGTGTCGTGAGTAATAAAGTACCCCACCACCCCGTAACCGTCGCCCTGCGCATCAATAAAAACATTGATAGTAGTAAAGAAATACGTGGATCCAGGAAATAACAACCTTGAACAGTAGAATTTGACTGTAAGGCTTTAGTGTGTGTTGGCATGAATACAGTTGCAGTTACTCTGAATTAGTCTTTTCTTGTTTGAAGTGCATCTGCCGTCTATCAATGTCTTCAATTTAATGCACCAATGCAGTGGTCTATCATTTCTAATCCAGAGTCATACATCTCAGTGCAAAAATAAGACAATGTTTGTCAGCACAAATCAAATGTTTGTACATGAATGCGTTTCTCTAATTCTGTGTGTGCGTCTATAGATATAATTTTCTTAAGCCCAAAAGCATATTCATGTTTTAAGTACTATCCGCAGCCAAATTAATACGGTACAATTGAGCACATAAACCTCCATTATAAACTGAGGTGAGAGCGAGCGAGAGCCATAATAGACGTGTAGTACTTTCATACTTAACCATTATAAAAACTTTAGCATAAAATACAAATCTATAGATTGCGATATTACTTTGGTCCCCTTCGAGTAATCCTTCTTCATTTCGTTRGTTCTTGCTTCAGTTAGAAAAAGATCCCAAAAAAAGACTATTTCTAATGGAATGTTTCCTTACAAAAATATCATTAATTTTTTCCCCAGAGAATGAAGCAGGAGAAAATAAATTTGGCCCACAAGTTTGTATGAGTTATGTCAGTGTGGTGATTGTCTGAAGTACTGTTGTATTGGCTTGTATGGAATATAAGTGTACATAGATTGTCAAGTCTCCCATTAAAAAGAGAGACTGAGGTTTGGCTGTGAAGTATATTTACTGCCTCTAAATCATACAGTATCATGATGTTTGTGTCCCTCTAAGTGCATGCGTTACTTTAAGTGGTATGTGTGAGTTTGTGTGTGTTCCATGACTGTTGCASTTCAATCCTATGGACAGCAGGGAACACTGGCTGTTCATTCAGGCTTGGGCTCAGGGGTCTCGCTCTTGGGCTCGCTCTCCTCATCGCTCTCAATGCCTGCGCGGCTGACAATGCGGCGCATGGTGAAGGGGAGGTCCCCACGCCTGGAACAGAGATGGTAGAGATCAGTGATTAAGGCAGAGAGATCGTGACTAGGGCACAGCACATACCATGGAGGGCCAAAAAAAAGAGGCCCTCTGCTACATTACTGATCATATATCCTCAGAGGGAATGTGATTGAAACATACATTGTAAATGCAAGTATGCTGTGTAGGMTGCTTGTACAGAKGGRTTCATTTACAACCGAGTCAGTGCATTAGCATTTAGTCCYGTTGGGGAATGGAGGTGTACGTACCTGAGCTTGCTCTTGAGGGTGCTGACTTCGCGGTTCATGGCATCAGCTGACTCGGTGGCGTCCTCCAGCTCCCTTTGCAGTTTCCTTCGGTTGGCGTTGGCTCTTTGGGCCTCCTCCTCAGACTCCTCAAGCTGCCTCTTCAGCTGCTTCATACGAGAGTTCAGCTTGTCCGACTGTGTACACACACACAAGCATTAGCATCAAGTACCAAGGTGGATGCTACATATAGGTGGTGGATAGGGTGAGTTCCAAGACAATGTAAAGTACAAAGAGATGTAGTGTGAAAGCTTTATATAAATGTAGTCCATTAAATCATTCACATACTTTCAAAATAGGGGGAAATAGAGACTAAGTTTGCTGGTGTAAAGCTGTTGGGCTTGTGTTGAAGCTTGTTTTCCGAGCCCTGACCTGGTCTTTGTACTGCTCTGTGTTGCGTCTCTCGTCGTCCACCGCGAGGACGACCTCCTTTAGCTTCTTCTCTGTGCGGCGCACCAGCTTGGACGCCTGCTGCCTCTCCCTGTGGAAAGACACATTTGGGTCACATGGACAGGCTGAAACTTCTACTTAACTTCTCTATGGCTTGTGGGATTTTCACCATCTGATCTCACCCATGCTGCAATTTCAGTAATTTTATGCATTATGCAGAGCACAGGAGATGTGGGTTATCTGAATGAGGATGCAGGTGGTCTAAGGTCAGGCTCAGACCCACTCACCTGGTCTCGATGTCCACCTGCTCCTCCAGCTGGGCGATCTTGGCCTCCAGGGCGGCAATAGTGGCCTTGTACTTGGACTTGACMGTTCCCTCCAGCTCCTGCAGCTTCAGCTTCAGCTCCTTGTTCTGGCGCTCCWSCTGGGAGCGGGCCCCCTCCAGGCGCTGGGAYGTACTGCGCTCTGCCGTCAGCTCCACAGTCATCTGGTCAGTCTGACAGAGACAGGGGGTTAAACTGCCTGACCCACCTTATCATTAGAAGTACACTATCCCAGTCTGTACACATGGGGCATGAAAGTCAATTGCCGTCCTTGGCTGTCCTACCTGCAGCAGAGCTCTCTTCAGCCTATCGTTGACCAGCTCAGTGTTACACTGCTCCTCCTCCAGCTCCTCCTCCAGCTGTGCGATACGAGCCTCCAGTCTCCTTTTCTCCTCCGCAATCAGAGCACTGAGGGGAAGAGGAAAGGGGGGAAAGAAAGATGAGGGGGAGAGAGGAAGGGATAGACATTTAGGTCATTAGAAGCAGAGATAAACAGTAGGTTATGAAAGAAAATGAAAATGGTTCCTACTTCTTGGCGGCCTGGTTGTTGATCTCATCCTGCAGCTCGTCTCTCTCTTGCTGGGCCTGTCTCTTTACACGCTCTGCAGAAGCCAGCTCCTGGGGGGAGGGGTGTCAGAGTGTGTGTAAGAACCAAAGCGTGTGCGTGGGACAAATCCTAACTTGAGATAAGCTCTCATAACTACCTTTCCACATTAATCATGATTCCAGTGGAGGATTTGTGCAAAAGTTTGAGTTATGTGCAAATACAGTTTCTCACAGTAGGATTTATAAAGAGTTACAGAAGTAGGTTTTGTATTGTTTGGGAGGGCGAGGTGTCAGGTGAGAATAAAACGAGAGACTAGTGTGAGATGGTCAGGTGAAGGGCAGCAGCAGCGCAGACTGACCTCTGTCATCTGGATCATGTCGGCCTCCATGCTCTTGAGCTTCTTCTCGTTCTCCTTGGCCTGGGCCATGATCTCGTCTCTGGACATACGAGTGTCCTCCAGCTCCCTCAGCAGCTCCTTCATCTGGGCCTGGTGGAGAGGGAGAGGTTCAAAGCATATTTCTATCAAACTATTCACCATCTGCATGCATCTTGATTAGAATAGAATGTGGTCATGGTATAAAAACAATAGTCAGAAGCTGGTGATAATTTAATTGGTTGTTACCTGGAGCTTCTTAAGCTGTTTGAGGGCCTCATCACGGTTCTTGTTGGCCATGTCGATGGCTGCCTCCAGCTCCTTCAGGTCCAGCTCCAGCTTCTTACGGGCTGCCACGGCAACAGAGCGCTGCTTCCTCTCATCCTCCAACTCCAACTCCATCTCCCGCACCTGAGGACCAGAGAGATTCAAGCTTTCAATCACTGGACTGCATGTCCCATCATGCAGTGGACAAATAACACAGTAAGGAACCACTACCTGCAAAGTCAAACCTGTAGCTACTAGTGTACCTGTTTGACCAGCTGTCTCTTCTTCTCCTCGCCCATCTCATCTCGTCCTGCCAGGTCTCTCTCGTATTGGGCCTTCATGG
Organism: Salvelinus sp. IW2-2015; assembly: GCF_002910315.2. Classification (NCBI taxonomy): domain Eukaryota; kingdom Metazoa; phylum Chordata; class Actinopteri; order Salmoniformes; family Salmonidae; genus Salvelinus; species Salvelinus sp. IW2-2015. The sequence continues at coordinate 56,357 of NW_019944595.1, read as the reverse complement.
CCTGCATGTTGACCTCCAGACGCAGCTTGGCGTCCTCCGTGGCCTGCAGCTCGTCCTCCAGCTCCTCCAGCTGAGTRCTCATCTCCTCCAGCTGCTGCTCCATGCCACGCTTGGACTTCTCCAGCTCGTGTACCTGAAGGAGAATAGTGGAGATTGTGATGAGAAATAGGACTTTGGGACCAGTATGAAAACAGAGGATTTGAATTGATTTCTACCTAGAACAATTCAACCCCCCCCCCCAAAAAAAAGTGACACTAGGCTGTCTTACACTCTTGCCAACGTCGTCCTTGGAGGAGACCAGGTCCTCCATCTCAGCACGGAGCAGCTTGTTGGCGCGGTCCATCTCATCCTTCATGTCAATGAGGGATTCCAGCTCGCGGGTCAGAGCCAGGGCCCGGGTCTCCTTTTCCCTGGCCTCAGCCTCAGCCTTGTCCCTCTCCTCAGCATAGCGGCATGAGATGGTCTTCTCCTCAGCCAGCATCTAGAAGTAAAATGGAGGAATGTCATACTATACTTCAAGACCCAGATTTTTCCCTAATAGTTACAGATCTTCAGAATCAACCCTTCCAACTAGTTTAACCCCCCCAGTTTGAGTGAATTAAATTGTGGACAGTAACTAGGTTTCCTAGAACCTTTATGCGAGTACATGTCTGGTAAAAAAAAAAAGTGACAGACCTGATGGAAACCGCAAATCTGTTGACAACTCAAAATACACTAGACAAGATGTGATCTTTTTGTGTCTAAAATTAATTATGCGAGAAATGGTGAAACACCTTTATCCACAAATATTGATATAGTAACCAGCATATCGAAGTAAACTTGGAGTAACGCGATGACGTGTGGTCSTCCCACTATGACTCAGGAAAGCATACAGTTTACTAGGTTAGATTAAATAAGTTGGGATGAATTTCACAGGGTGGTGAAAGTGCACAGTAATGAYCTTGATGCTCCTTTCCAATAAATATTGAGGGTCTTACTCTTATTATTCTGGTGACATGGTCGATGCCTGGCTGCCATTTAACAAATAAAAATCTTAACTTTCCTGTCCATAATAACCTTTTGTAGGCAGCTTACCCGCACTGTATCTGCGAGCTGTAGGCTAAAGCGCCCGTATCAAGGCCAGAGCGGGCACATTCGTTATATAACGCCCCCCCAAAAATGAGGACAAAACCATTAGAGTTGAAAATGCCAAGGAAACCCATTTAACGGAACTTTCTTTGTTTCCCTCGGTACATGGGAATTTACCCACAAAAGTTATTTTTATGTGCACCATGTCGTCCCGTACAGCCTTTTATTCACAACAAGTCAATTTGGTGGAAACATCTCTGCTGGTAAAATGCAGATTGTTTTTATGCAGATTTTTGAATATTTGCATGAAAATCTGCCACCAATTAGATGGAAACCTAGCTAGTGTTACTACTAACCTGGTCGAACTTCTTCTGCTTCTTCTCCAGGTTGGTTACGATCTGTCTGAGGTGGTCCTGGTCCACCACCATGTCATCCAGCTCCTGCTGCAGACGAGTCTTGGTCTTGTCCAGTTTCTCAAAGGCACTGCACTTCTCCTCCATCCGCTGGCCGAGKCCCTCCAGGTCCCTCTGCAGCCTCTTCTTCCCCTCCTCTGCGCTCTCCAGACAGCCCGCCTCCTGCTCAGACTTCTTCTTAATCTCTGCCAACTATAGGGGGACACCGCTTGTCACTCAAACATTCTGTGGTGCGGTTTATGGTTCTAGTGATGTGTTGAACAAAAACATTCTAATAGCACATTTGCATCAATCCAATGTTAAGGTGTATGTTGCTGTAAGTGTGTATACCTGAGCCTGCACGGTGAGCAGCTGCTTCTCCACATTCCTCTTGCCCTCCTCCTCCTCCTCCAGCTGTTCTCTCAGAGTGTTCTGTTCATCCTCCAGCTGACGCAGACGAGTGCCCATGGACAGCTTCTGACGAGTCTCCTCCTGGAGCAGCTCCTGTAGGTAGAAGAGAAAGACCGGCACAGTTATAGCAGCTTAATGACTGAGCTTTTACAACCATGACAAAACTAGTGCAATATTGAATACRTGGATCTGTTGTAGTCTATGGAGTACTGTACCTGCACATCCTGCAGCTGAGACCCCACAGTAGAGCAGTCCTTGGACGCTTTGATGGACTTACCCTCCACCTCACTGAGCAAGCCATTGACAGTCTCCAACTCAGCCTGGGGAGGAACACAAGAACCAAAATAGTCATCAACATGGGCCTTACAGCTAGTGTACAGGCCARATGCTCCAAATCMTACCRGAAAMGAYATTAATYGTACTYTACCTGCATCTTGGCCACTCTRTCTGCCAGCTCAATCCTCTGGCGCTCGCTCTCTCCGTGTTTGACCTGTAGCTCTTGGACCTGGCCCTCAGCCTTCTTCCTGCGGTGCTCAGAGTCTCCTTTCCCCTGCATCAGGGTCTGCAGCTCAATGGCCAGCTCGTTACGCTCACTCTCCAGGGCCTGCTTAGTCTTGTCCACCGACACCTTGTTCTGTTAGGGGAGGGGTACAGAACACCAGGGGTCAGTGCATGTACAGATACTGTAATACACAGGAATTCTTGAGGGTGTGTGTGTATATATATATATATCTATCTCTCTCACTCTCTTGGCCTGCTCCAGTTGCTCGTTGAGCTCGTCGAAGGCCTGGCTTTGTTTCAGTCTCATCTCCAGCACCTGCTGCTCGTGGACCTTGGCTTCATCCTCTAGAACCTTCTTCAGCTGGTTCACCTCAGTCTCACGCTTTGTCCTGACAGACAGAAGTAGAGAAACGAAGGAAAGAGGGAATTGGAAATTGTCAGATTGTGAGCTAAGCTAAATACTGGGAATCAAGGAAAATAATGGAATMTGAGAATCTGAGAATTGTCATCAACTCATGAAATCATTTTTCTAGAAAGTCAACATGAAGGCATCTAAATAGCATCCACTGTGTGTCATCTTATTTCACAATAAAGCAGTTTCATTGAAACTTATGTAACTTATCTCCTCCGGGTGTCAGTACCTGAGCTCTTGCTGGGCAGCGGTGGAGTCCAGTGTGTCCTCCAGCTCAGTCTTGAGGGCCTCCAGCTCCTCTCCCAGGTCCCTGCGGTTCTTCTCAGCRTTGGTGCGTGCAGCCCTCTCTAGCTCCAGGTCCTCCTGCAGCTCAGACAGCTGGGCTTCCATCTCCCGGATCTTCTTTTGGGCCAAGTTCTTCTGGGCTGCCTCCTCCTCAATCCTGAGGGGAGGAGGAGGAAAATGGAGGGTGTAATAACATTCATTATGCCATGAAAATACAATTTACAGAGTGATCACACTAAAGCCACCATGTATGTATGTATGTATGTATGTATGTATGTATGTATGTATGTATGTATGTATGTATGTATGTATGTATGTATGTATGTATGTATGTATGTGATTGATTGCAGAGATCCCACCTGGCCAGGGCTGCCTGCAGCTCCTCCTCCTTCTTGGCCAGCTGGGCGCGGAGCTCAGCGATCTGGGCCTGCAGCTCAGCTATCTGGTCAAGGAGATCAGTAGAGTCTCCCTCCAGCTTACGCCGGTTCTTCTCCAGCTCCTGACGGCCCTTCTCCTCCCTGCGCAGGCGGTCTAATAGAGAAGGAGAAAGTGTTAWGGAGAAATAWYAGCAACTTGGTCAACATGGTGTGTGCTCCACCTACCCTCTAGGTCAGTGATCATGGCCTCGTGTTTGTTCTTGAGTTTCTGAAGGCTCTTGGACTTCTCCTCCTCCTCAGTCAGGTTAGAGGTGATATCGCAAGAGTACTGGTCTCCTCCATTGAGCTGTTTCTCCTGTGAGATCAACACACCAACACAACCAGGAGTTCACAAACATCCAATTCGATTTCCTATACCATACACCCATTCTGCCTATATTTGGTTGATACGAGAAAACCTTCATGAGTTTGTGTTCTGGGTCTTCCAGAACCAACGTGCCTCCTCGATCTTCTTCAGCTTGGAGGTCTGTGGTCACCTTCTCCAGCTGAGCAAGTCTCTGGCCTGGCAGCTCTCCTCCTCATGCGCGAACTCTGCTGGCTCCAGGTCCTACACACACACAGGAGGGGAAAGAGTTCAGCTACAGTGTTGTACCGCCATGGCTGCACACAAAGTGTGTGTTGGTTTGTGTGTTGGTCCTCACTGTGATGGTCCGTTGCCCAGAGGCATTCTCTTTTCTTCTTTCTCTGTTGCAGAATGTGTGGCTCTCTCCTCCTCTCCACCCACTCTGGCCTTCCAGGTCAAGGAAGGACCTCAGCGCCTGTCTTCAGTGGCCAGACGCGGATCTCCATTCTCCTCAGCCTCGGCACACAACTCCGTCTCGCGCGCTGCAGCTGCTCCTGCAGGGCCTGCTTCTCGGCACTCAAACTGGGGAGACAGAAACAATATGTGTTACGGATTCAAGAATGCATTTTCAAGTAGCTTTGAGCAATAATCAACATGTCACTTCAGGGCTGTTTCAGCTGAATGGAGCGTCCTCCATCGTACCACTGGTGCTTTTGACCTCCATTCTCCTGCAGCTGTATTCGACTCAGCAGACTCCTGCCTCTCCTACACGTCTTTGCTCAGCTCATCTATCCTTGGCCTGCAAATTTCTCCTCAATACCTGCCTTGCTCACCTGTCAAGCAGGGCTTCCACCTGGGGGTGAGATGGGACAGTTCAGAAGGGAGATAAGAAGAAAGGCAGTTTGTACGTCAGTATTCCCGCGGGTTTTGTCTCAGATCGAGTTAGCATTAGTATAGGAACATGATAGAGACAATAAGCTATAATGTGGACCCTTGGCGAAGAGTCTCCACCACTGCCAGTTTCCTGAGTTGAGGTAGGCTATAAACAGTTCTCTCTGGATCATCCTTCATGCTCAGTCAGCTGCTTGCTGTTCTTACTGCAAAGGCCTGCAGAGAGCAAGCGGAGAGACGAGAAACCACTTGGTAATTCTTCTCAACCAGTTAAGAACATGAATTCAGAACGTTCACTGCCAAGCCATATTGAATAGGACAGTTGGAGTCAGGGGGTGCTCCTACTTGCGGGCCACGTAGCTCGCTGCAACCAGCCTGGAAGCTGCATTTGATGACATCAGTGATCTTCACTGTCTCTCTTCTCTCCTCCATGCCGTGAGCCTAGCACTCCAGCCCTGAAGAACACCTTCACTCTGACCAATCCTTGAACAGGTCTGGACCTCCAGCATCCAGGCTTTTTCATCTGACATGGAGGCGTGATGGTTGTATACAACTTCACGTAAACTGACAACACTTCATCTCTTCATTCTAAAATGAGTGACAATGTAATGGTAGGAACCAAGATAAATAATGCCCCTTCTCTCTTACCATGAGCACACAGGCCTGTTTTGCCATCCATTGAAGTCCCGTTGGGCATTGGAGTTGAAAGGAGTGTAGGGATTTCATACCTTGATAGATGAGACAAAAGGTATATGCATGGGATCACATCCCGTTGGACTCAACCTCACTAAAAGCAACATACACAAGCATGATGAAACCAAATAATTAGAGGTTTAAGTTGGGGGAACTTGGTTTCGAAATCGAGCTGATGGAGTACAGCACAATGCGAGTGATACAGTACTCTGACTTGGATCAATACGTCTGGGAAAGTACGATCTGGAACGGTCTGCACGATCCCCCTCAGAACACCACTACACCTCAAGCTGTCCAGAACCAGGTGGGGTCTAAGCTTACCAGCCTGTAAAGGGAGGAAGAAAGGGAACATGTTTAGATGTTAAATAAAAAAAGCTGCCAAAGATAACACCACTAAGCATCAAGCTGGGGTGCCGATGATGCGTAATGGTGTTGAGGGCATCTTGAGAGAAACTATTGTTTGGATGGTTTCACTGGTGAGTTGATCACTGGTACCTCTTCTCGTGGTCTTGGGGATGGCACTGCAGCGACGAAGTTGGGTTGGTGTTCCTCAGAGTGGCCATGAGCTTGGACAGCTGCTCCTTGTAAAGCTGGCCCACCGTGCGGAACATGCCCTTACGGGTCTTAAAGGCACCAGGCATCTCAGACATCCCTGCAACCTTATCCAGGCCCACGATACGATCCACTGAGAAGGGATGAAGACGGAGAAGAAAAAGAGGAGAGGAGAAAGGTTGACGTGAGACAAGAGGCTTTCACATTTTTMAATATCTAACCAGGCAAACTCCACACAGTGAAAACAAACCACAACATAAAACACATGAAGCAGAGTATAATGGTGATGAGGGGATCCCATCTCTCCATGGGGGATGGCMAGAGAGATGACTGACGGGTTCAAAACCAGTGACACCACAATACTGCATCAATGCAGAGAAGACAAATACAGTAGGAAGGGGGATTTGGGGAATGAGAGGGGTCACAAAATGCCAGTGAAGCGTGGGGGGAGGGGGATCACACTAGAATGAGACGCAACTCGATGCAGTGAGTGAWGGGTGTGTGTGGGTGTGTGTACACCTAACTGCTTACACTATGCGACCATCTTAATATGTCAAATGTGTGGTGCGAACTGACATATGTGGAAATCAATGTTTGTGACAAACTGTGCATTTGTGGGCATGTTTTTATTGGTGACGACGGAACCAAACCCATGCAGTATATACCCATTGCTGCAGTACCCATGAGCAACACCAGGGGTCCCAAACCACACTATTACACAGAGGGAGAGAGGAGAGTCCAATGAAAGTGCAACAAGTGGTAGATCTCACTGCACTCAGAGCTGGGGGACGGTCATTACAACCCCTTGTAAAAATAGATCTGATAAATCAACATTGAGCCACAGGGAAAACAGGGTATGAGTACAGGATAAAAACATAGGCAGTTGATGCTGAGATGAGGGAAAGGTTCATATTAGAGTGAAGAGAAGGATGAGCAGAATGAGTAAATAAAGGAGACTGAAATTATGAAAAAGAAAGTCACCTGAATCTGAGTGGAGAAAAGGAAAACGCTGATAAAAATAAGCTCTCTGAGACCTCTGTACCTCTGAGACCCAGTAAGAGGGAGAATAACAGACAAAAATGGGCCATACAGAGGAACAGATGGATAGAAATCAAAACAGAGTGAACGGGTAAGAACAAAGGTCCAGACACCAGACATTGGATACGAGACAAGAGAGAAAAGTGGATATGAGACAGGAAGAGACCCTTCACTGAAAACATAGCAGCAATTCCCAGCATGAAGGTTAATCCACTTAAGTCTGTTCTTCTTTCTGGTTGCTAACTCCATATCATTGGCTGCACTCACCGTCCTTCCACAGTTCAGACACAAACTTGTCAGTGGACTGGTTGAGCAGCGTGGCCACGTTGTCGTTCAGAGGGTCCATGTTCTTCATCAGCCACTCGTCAGCCTTGTAGTCCACCTGAGGAGACGGCACACCATATAGACAATAGTATTACACAAGGTTTGCCTGGGACATGATGTCCAAGGGCACACAGTTTAAGCAGAGTCTAAACTTCGCCTTCATTACTGGTCCGTTTACCTTGCCGGCGTAGTGAATGATGCAGAAGTCAGCCTCATCTTTCAGTTTCTTGGGCTTGTGGAACTTGGAGTGGGTGCCCTGCTCCTGCAGGACCTTCTCCACAAAGCTCTTGTCAGTGGCTTTGGGGAACCAGCACTCCTCATCCAAAAGGGCCAGGATACCAGGGGGGCTAGCCTGAGGGAGAGCAGAGAACAAGGCTTACAGGGAGACCAGGGAGCCTGGAGGTGCAGCATTGCATGGGACTGAACTGAAAGATGGAGGGAGGGGAAAGAGATAAAAAGAGGTGGCAGGTGGAGAGAGATCTGGGAGAAAGGGATGAGACTGTAGGAAGTGAGAGGTTAACCAGGAGGTACATACAGGGAAGGGTGGAGTGAGAAAGGGAGTATACAGTACATGATTAAAGGTAGGGAGATACAAAGGGTCATAGGGGTAGACTCACAGGCTTCTCGATGAGGTCGATGCAGGGCTGCAGGTCCAGGCCGAAGTCGATGAAGCTCCACTCGATGCCCTCCCTCTGGTACTCCTCCTGCTCCAGGATGAACATGGTGTGGTTGAACAGCTGCTGCAGCTTCTCATTGGTGTAGTTGATGCACAGCTGCTCAAATGAGTTCAGCTAGAYGAGAAAGAAATTGTCAGAAAGTGCATTCACCATCATGAACAGAAACTAAGTGGCTCAAGTGTCTATTTGTCCCCTTTTCCTAATCTGCAGTGATGTGAAAGAACTAGACAGGTGAAAATAGATTCCCTGTAGGCATCCACCCAAATTTCACCTCCATTCTGTCTTTCTAGATAAGTGGAGATTGCGAGAGATCACTTTAAACAAATATACCCTRTGGGTCTTACTCAAAACATTGTAATCGCTTTGGTCTTTCCCCCACTCCAGTTTACCTCAAAGATCTCAAAGCCAGCAATGTCCAGGATGCCGATGAAGGAGGCTCCCTGTCTCTTGGTCTTGTCCAGGGCCTTGTTTATCCTCATCACCAGCCAGCGGAACATCCTCTCATAGGTGGCCTTGGCCAGGGCCTCCACTGCAAACTCAGCCTGTTCCTGGGTCTGGGCCTTCTGCACGTAGTCCCTGCCCACCTTGATACGGGGGGACAGGATGGCACGGGTGAAGTCTGTCACGCTCATGCCCATCAGGTGGCACACCTTCTGAGCAGCTGTGACATGGAGGGATGGGGGACGGAGAGATGAGGTTGAGAGGGAGGGATCCCCCCAGGGAATAACAGTTTGATGCCTACAGCAGTGCATGGAACTAGACTTTGAAATAAAAAATAATTCTGGTGGACTGAAGTGTATAATCTGCTGGTCAGTAGAGTGTAATTGACAGATACTATGATCTCCTTTTTAGGATCAAACCAGCCCACATAAAGGTTTGCTGTACCCGTGTCGTCAGGCATGGAGGCCTGGTCTGAATGGCGCTCCTTCTTAAAGCTCATGTTGCCCAGCTGGAGCACGGAAGACACCACCTTCAGCAGACCTGCATGAGGAGACCAGAGGTTAGAGTCACACCCCTCCAAAATAAACCAGTGAGAGGGTAGTGTGTCCCGTCCTCCCACTCACCAATCTGCTCGTCCTCTGGAATGCCCATGATCCTAAAGGCCTCCAYGGTCTCGGTGAACAGGTCCTTGTCCTGCTGGCCAGGGATGGTCACGTTTCCATTGACCAGGAAGCGGTAGCTGTTGTAGCCCTCCAGACACAGCTCGGCTGAGGGGAGCACAGAGTTATTACATCTGATACGCACAGTTAGCTGTACTTGATAAAGGTGAAAGGAGGCTTACAGCGCAGTTTGTCTCCAGCACCAGTGAGCATGTAATAGAAGACATGGAAGGTCCTCTCGTCTTTGGCCTGGCGGATGGCACGGGACTTTTCCAGCAGGTCTGGTGGTTAGACCGTCAAGGAYCCACTCATTCAGACTGGATTGTGAGCTTCTGCTGGCRGGGGCAAGTGTGTGTGACTTACTAGTTTCCTGTAAAGACTAACCGAGAGGTGTCTGGAGTTAAACTACACTTCAATCTATAGCCTAGGGAATTTTTTAAAACCTTTATTTAACWAGGCAAGTCAGTTACGAACAAATTCTTATTTACAACGACGGCCTACACCGGCCAAACCCTAGCCTGGATGACGTTGGGCCAATTGTGCGCCGCCCTATGGGACTTCCAATCACGGCCAGTTATGATACAGCCTGGATTTGAACCAGGGTTGTCTGTAGTGATGCCTCTAGGACTGAGATGCAGTGCCTTAGACRGCTGCACCACTCAGGACCCCAAACTATTGTATATTTCAAATGAGGGAGTGAATTTCATTGTGGTTAACATAGTATGAAGGATACAGGTTTCAATGTTGGCCCCCACGATGTATCCGTTGACGTCGAAGTTAATCCTGATGAATTTTCCCTGGGAGAGAGAGTACATAGTGAATGACTAAGGAAGCAAGAAAAACTTGTCCAACAGAAAAAAAATTATAAATTGATGTCAAACCACAAGCATCACTAAGAGATTATAAAAAGGTCTTACGAATCGGGAGGAGTTGTCGTTCTTGACAGTCTTGCCGTTTCCAAAGGCCTCCAGGATGGGGTTAGCTTGCAGCAGCTGCTTCTCCAGCTCACCCTAGAGGACAAACACAGAACCTCGCCATCAACCAATGACTTTATCCCATTGGATTCTTTAAACCACCACCTCCTTATAAGGACGCATCTAGATTAATGCAAATTCTATAGTGACATCAACAGGACATACCATTTGTCATTTCTCAGCAGTGGGATCAAACTGTGAATACCTTTGGTGATTCCAATGGATGATTCATAGTCACGCATTGTGAACGACAGTCATCTGCTTTTCATTTACTCTAGTTTCACTTCATTGTGAGGATTTRAGTTGTTTAAACATTTGATTTGTGTTTGGATGTTCCCTTTTCACGCCCATCATTTAATCCATAAGTCGTAAGATAAATCACACAACTGCATTATCTTAATTATGGAGAAAAAAAAAAAAAAATGCATGCATATCATTGAATATCGCGACACACGGGAACATACACAAGTACACAATACCCCACACACAGCGCAGTGTTAGTGCCCACACCTTGACACCCAATGGACAACCCTGTGGTCCTCACCAGTAACCCTTCACCCACAGTATCCCCCAGACCCCATGCAGAGAACTGACTGTCAAGATTCACTACACTGACATTAAGTACACACAACCCCTACAGCCAGAAATTTGTACATAGTTCACACTGAGCTCTACTTCAGACTGTTGTTGTACAGGTGGATCCATGCACATGACTCCATCTAGAATGGCACTAGTAATACTACAGTGAATTTCAATTTTAAAAGGATCTATACATGGACAGGAAAGCCTATTTCAACATGTGAGGAGCTTGGCGCATATTGGGTGGCAATCACTTCAATCCACCCAATAAAAACAGACTCACACTAATATTCTTATATAGCCTAGCAGTTAAGAGGTTGGCCAGTAACCGAAAGGTTGCTCGGTCAAATCCCCGAGCCGACTAGGTATAACATCTGTCAGTGTCCCCTTGAGCAAGGCACTAACCCTAATTGCTCCTGGATAAGAGTGTCTGCTAAAATGACTCAAAATGTAAAAAATGTAGCTGCTATAGTAGTGGCTTTATCAATGTTATCAATCTGAGGAGCTCGCTGAACCTTTTTCCCTGAATCTTCAAGGACAATGTTAGTTTAAAACCAATCCCTAACTAATCCTATACATTACACCACTATGAGGCTTTAAACGGTAGTAAGGAGCAGGGAATAATGGATATGACTGGTATGAAGCATCCCCAGTGAACGAACACACACACAATTCATCCACTGGCATCACAATGCACACGGCAACTCAGTGAGTTTGTCCAGAGATCTTTAAAATGGTGTGGACAAAGAGTGAGAAATGGAGGGGGAACTGTGAGAGAACGTTGACCAGATCTCTGAACAGACACACTGGAACACACACACAGCAAGCAGACATGGCGTCGTAAACACATCAAGCACACTTCTGGAACCACCAGGGGGAAAACAAAGGATCAACAGCGTTATGCAAAATTCAGCCAGACTTCTCAAACTGCAGAGCTGTTTACTCATTAAATATCTTTAAACTTAGTATTTAAAGAAGATCAAATCAACAATACAAAAAGGGATGCACTCAGTTTTGTCTGGCTGAATTCAAATGGCAATTTCCCCTTTAATAAAGAACATTCCTTCCTCTGGACCAACACTGGTCATGTGACCTACACTTCCAAGTGACCCACTAGCCCACCACAGAGCACGCTCCAGCAGCACGGGGGAGGAGGGAGAGACAGCGCAAGAGCCAGGGAGAGGGAGGAAGGGTGTGGAGGAGGAGATCCAGAGATGTGTGATGGGAGAGGAAGGAAGGGGGTGGGGGGGGGGGCTGAAGGGACAGGGTAACTCACATGTGACAGGAACGAGCTGGTCTGTTGATGGGAAAAGAGAAACACACAACCTCAAAGGAATGATAGATACAGATACTGGTCTGCTTTCAGAAAAGACTGGGCCTCTCTTGAACCCTGTAGTCACAGCTGCATCTATCATAGGGGTGGCCAACTACAGCACTGCAGGGTTACATTTTGTCTCATGGCTTTATAGAGTTGACCGGAGGTCACTGATTCAGCTCAGCCGCTGGAGGAGAAATGTCAACAAAAGGAATTATATAGTCAGTCCACTGTGGTTTAGATATCACACTATGAACCAGCTACCAACGGAGTTTAATCTACCTCCTGCAGTGCTACGGTCAGTCTTAAAGAACCAAGACTGGCCAAACCTTATTTAGAGGTACTCTATGGCACCATAGAGCAGTGTGACTGATGTAGAAGCAGCACCTATCCAAGACCTGGAACAATATGGCGATGGCTTGACAATGAAGTAATGTTAAGTACCACTGGCACCACTATTTTTCAAACGCACATACAATCACAGTACAAGTAGTTGAGCATTGAGGACTCGGAAAAGCCTGGTTCCGCGCTGATAAAGGACCATAGGAAACAAGGCCCACGTCAGAGAGTGAGGGAGAGTTCGAGAGCATGGTGAAAAAAAAGAAAAAAGGAATAGGGTTAGGGTTAGAGGGAGAAATAGAGAGGAGAGAGAAAGAGAGAGGAGAGGGAGAAAGAGAGAGGAGAGGGAGAAAGAGAGAGGAGAGAGAGAAAGAGAGAGGAGAGAGAGAAAGAGAGAGGAGAGAGAGAAAGAGGAGAGAGAGAAAGAGAAAGAGGAGAGAGAGAGGAGAGAGAGAAAGAGAGGATAAAGATCAGAGGGAATTATGAGAGAGAATAGTAGAGTAAATGAGGACTGACTGACTGACCTGGTCTTTCTTGGTCTTGTGGGAAGAGGCCACATGGGCCAGATACTGAATGACCTTCTTGGTGTTCTCCGTCTTCCCAGCACCAGACTCTCCTCTGTGGAAGAGAAAAGGAGGAAGAGGGGAGGAGGACAGAAGCAAAAAGTAAGGAAGTCAATCAGTTGTCAGCAATATCACAACTAACGCTGTAATATTTCAAGGTCATGCTGAGAGACCCAAGATTTGCTGTTCATAGGGTTTTGTGCTCAAGACTCACGTGCAAAGAATGGACTGGTCTTCACGGTCTGTGAAAAGAGGTGGGGCCAAGATTTTTTTTAAAGGTACATATTTCATGGTTTAAGTTTGGATTGAATAACATGAGGGGACAGTTGAATTCAATAGTGACAATAGTTTCTGCTACTATTTGTAGCCCATCATGGGTGCTTGTTGTGCAGAGGAACTTCAGTTCCATTGTCAGAACAACTGAATTATGTTGTTGCCAGCTGGCTTTATATAAAATGTGAATTCTTCAGTGTGGATTTGTTATCTCAGGAACACATGGACCACATTTTTGTCTCTGAAACAGGAAGTGCATTGGTCACACAGGAAATCAATATCCAGCTTCCTGTGAACGGAAAGGGCGATGCCTTTTAACCAACAAGCCAATTAACCATCCCCATGCAAATACTGCATTGTAACTCCCTCCCTCTCTTCTAATTAAATGATTCCCTTTACTTCAATGGGGGCCAACAATGGACTAACAAGACAAGAGTGAGTGAATGGACAGCCTGACAATGCCAAACAGTACATCAAGATAATGGGTCTGGGAAAGAGAGTACTGAGAATGTACTGTATGTAGCCTACATCCCCTTACAGACTGACTAATGGCCTTTCCTTGGTTATGGACGGCAGGAACCCTCAGAAATCAAGGCTAATGCTTCACTATTTAAATGCAGACTTTCAGAGACAAGTCTGCCTGGAGGAGTCTAAACCGATTCATATCTTAAAGACAAATGATCTTACTAAACATGGATGTTAAAATACTACCAATAACCCTTGTATTCAGATGAATGAGTAAATTTGCTAGGTTACTTACTACGATGTTGTGGTAAAACAAGGACCTTCGCTTACCCTGCATCATGCTCCTGTAGGCCGTGTCAGTGATGGCATATATATGGGGGGGCATTTCATGCCTCTTCTTGCCCTTGTACATATCCACAATCTCTTCTGAGTAGATGGGCAGATTCTTATAGGGGTTTATAACCACACAGAAGAGCCCGGAGTATGTCTGTGATACAAAGAGAAACACTTATTAATATTAGCTACTGAACATACATGCTCTCCTCTATCCATGTCCTGAACCAAGAACACTAGGGATTATACAGTCGGACTTGACTGGCCTTCTTACATTGGATTTTGGCTAGTCTAGAGATGTTCACTTCAATTAAAATTCTGTCAATATCAGTGAGAGATTGCAGTAGAATCACTGAGCTGCCAATGTAATAGCTTAAACTGACTGCATATTTTATCCCTCTGATGGTCTACAGCCGAGAACAAGACTGTACAGATGTATACGGGGAAATCATAGTGAACATTATTTTCTGAATCTAACCCTCTCCAAGTCTCTCATCAACACCAGCTCCATACTTTATTTCCCAATCTTCCTCCCTGACTACAGCCAGAGGCTGGGCTTGATCAGTCATGTTTCACAATCACCAAGACCTTCTCCCAAACAGTGACATCATCCGAGGTGATTTCACCCCAGCCCCTCTGTCCCTTTCATTATACCTCTCTAAAGCCTCCCCTCATCTTGGTATGGGCATCTGGAGCATCTCTCCTCCCCACTTCATTTATGTTCATCCGCCCTCCATATTTCTGTTTACTTCCCTCTCAGCTACATTCCTGTCCTCCCCTCTCCATTGCTCCGTGCCCTTGCTTCTGGTCTGGTAGTTGTCTCTGCCTCTCCCAAGAGGGGGGTTTTCAGAAGAGTACCCGGTTCAGTGGTGCGCAACACGGCAAGACCCAAACCCCAAGAGGGCCAGGGTGTGTTGACTTGACCGGGTCAAAGCCCAATGTAGCAGGCACCAATTCACACCATCGTGGACAGAGGGATAAATGGCATTATGGAGGGATAAATGGCATTATGGGGAACAATAATTGGAGCACGATTTACATTCCATATCCATTTAATTTCCAGCTCCGCCTGAAACTCAACTCTGAACAGCTTTACTCTCRGCCCCCCCCCCCCCCATTGTGTCCCTCTTCCACCCTCCCCCCAGGAGAGTATTGTTCCCTGCAGATTCCTGTTTACAGCAGTACTCCAAACACAGAAGGAGCAAGTAAGAGAGGGAAGGGAGCCAGAAAGGGAGGACTGAACATACTCGTATGTTTGGTAAACATTACAGCCTTTCGTTTGGGGTGGCAACCTGCACATAATAGGTCATCTGACACAATGGGCTTAATGGGGCAGGGAAGGAGGACTACCTGGTTTGGAACCAGGCCAAGTCGTAATATGAGCAAACAGTGCTTTCGTAACCAGCATTAAGTAAGACCTTGGATAACATCAAAAAAAAAAAAAAAAAAAGTCTAATATTATCAGCTCTCGTATGGGGGGCAAGAGTGAGTGTTCACATGAACACAGTAATGATTGACACGTGTATCATACAATGAGGTGAGGTCCTTCAATGTGCTGTAGTATCAGCATTTCTCCTTCAGGTTCTACAGGCTGGGAATGGGTTCTTCAGTTCGGTGTGTGCCTTGTATATAATACTCACGTAGATGAGGCCAGAGTAATATCTCTCCTTGAGGTTGTGCAGCACAGAGGCCTCGTTCAGGCAGGTGAGCTCAGCCATGTCTTCCACCTTGCTGAACTTGGGCGGGTTCATCTTCTGGATGTCATCCTTGTTGACTTTCACCTTCTTGCCAGAGTCTGCCAGCTCCACCAGGCACTCTTCACCTCGCTCCTCCTTCACAGATCCCGCCTCGAAGCCCAGCCGCTCCGACGGCACCCACACCAGCTTCTTGGTGGCCCAGTCTGCCTGGGCCAGAGGGTTGTTGACCATGTTGCGGTCCACGTACAGGAACTTGTCTGCGTCCGTTGCCATGGTTGCTGTGGAAAGAGACCCGGAAGTTGGTTAGGGCTAGGAAATCGAGCATTTAGTTGTAGTATCAATTCTATTAAGTTAAACCGCAACCAACAAACAAACCTGATGTAAATGAACAACAGTCCTGACATACTGAGCCAAGTAAACAAAGACTTCCCTTAAACTACAAAGCAATATCTATCCCCAAAACCGGGTCACCAATGCCGGGGTCACCAATGTTTCCTCTACAACATGGAGTGCTGAGGTTAGGTCAGGTCAACATAAAACACACTTATCTCAACAAGGCCCCACGTTTCAGGCAACCGCTACGGATGCTAAATCAAATTAAAGGGCGCACTCCCTCTCCAGCCAAGAAGGTCTCTAAAAAATCATAACTTACAGTGCTGCAAAACTTAGTTGAAGTCGAAAGTTTACATACACTTAGAACATAGTCATTAAAATGTGTTTTTCCAACCACTCCACAAATGTCTTGTTAACAAACTATAGTTTTGGCAAGTCGGTTAGGACATCTACTTTGTGCATGACAAGTAACTATTCCAACAATTGTTTACAGACAGATTCTTTCACTTATAATTCATTGTATCACAATTCCAGTGGGTCAGAAGTTTACATATACTAAGTTGACTGTGCCTTTAAACAGCTTGGAAAATTCCAGGAAATTATGTCATGCTTTAGAAGCTTCTGATAGGCTAATTGATGTAATTTCAGTCAATTGGAGGTGTACCTGTGGATGTATTTCAAGGCCTACCTTCAAACTCAGTGCCTCTTTGCTTGACATCCTGGGAAAATCAAAAGAAATCAGCCAAGACCTCAGAAAAAGAATTGTAGACCTCCACAAGTCTGGTTCATCCTTGGGAGCAATTTCCAAACATCTACCACATTCATCTGTACAAACAATAGTACGCAAGTAACACCATGGGACCACGCAGCCGTCATACCGCTCAGGAAGGAGATGCGTTCTGTCTCCAAGAGATGAACATACTTGTGTGGAAAGTTCAAATCAATCCCAGAACAGCAGCAAAGGACCTTGTGAAGATGCTGGAGGAAACAGGTACAAAAGTAACTATATCCACAGTCAAACGAGTCCTATAAATCAACATAACCTGAAATGCCGCTCAGCAAGGAAGAAGCCACTGCTCCAAAACCACCATAAAAATGCCAGACTACGGTTTGCAACTGCACACTGGGACAAAGATCGTACCTTTTGGAGAAATGTCCTCTGGTCTGATGAAACAAAAATAAAACTGACCATCGTTATGTTTGGAGGAAAAAGGGGGAGGCTTGCAAGCCAAAGAACACCATTCCAACCGTGAAGCACGGGGGTGGCAGGTGCTTTGCTGCAGGAGGGACTGGTGCACTTCACAAAATACATGGCATCATGAAGATGGAAAATTATGTGGATATATTGAAGCAACATCAAGACATCAGTGAGGAAGTTAAAGCTTGGTCGCAAATGGGTCTTCCCAATGACCCCAAGCATGCTTCCAAAATTGTGGCAAAATGGCTTAAGGACAACAGTCATGGTATTGGAGTGGCCATCACAAAGCCCTGACCTCAATCCTATAGAACATTTGCGGGCAAACCTAAAAAAGCATGCGTGAGCAAGGAGGCCAACAAACCTGACTCAGTTACACCAGCTCTGTCAGGAAGAATGGGTTCAAATTCACCCAACTTATTGTGGGAGGCTACCTGAAACGGTAGACCCAAGTTAAACAATTTAAAAAGGCAATGCTACCAAATGCTAATTGAGTGATTGTAAACTTCTGACCCACTGGGAATGCGATGAAAGAAATAAAAGCTGAAATGAATCATTCTCTACTGTTATTCTGACATTTCACATTCTTAAAATAAAGTGGTGATCCTAACTGACCTAAGACAGGGATTTTTTACTAGGATTAAATTTCAGGAATTGTCAAACTGAGTTTGAATGTATTTGGCTAAGGTGTATATAAACTTCCGACTTCAACTGTATATTCATGGTAATGTGCAACATGTGCTGACCATCTCATTTAAATATGTGCTTTTGGGAACGACTTCGTTGATTACATACTTGGAGGAAAATCTTCAAAAACAAAGCGTTTCGCAACGTAGTGCTCCTAGTCCCTAGAAACCTGTCGAGTGGGAGGCTAATCGACTGTTCTACATAATGAGGCCTGAGGAACCTCCAACATTCAAAAATGTTGGAGAACATTCAAGGGACTAAAAGTTTAAATATTCCCCCACCCAAAATGGAGTTAAAGGCCTAAACACAATGTTCAGTCTTGAATCTTGTTTACAACGCTTGTGTAAAACAACCACAATGCCAGAGGTGAGCGACATGGCTTGCAGGCCCAAACAGGACCGGCTCACAGCTCATTAACAACATCTCCAAGTCATTGAAGTCAGTTCTATGGTGTAGCCCACATGGAGAGACTAGACAAGTATTACCAGAATCCAGTGCGGGTGAGGGAAAGGTGTTTCATAACATTTAGCAATACACAGAGGTAGAGAAAAGGGAAGACCATTATCTGAACATTCCAACAACGGGAGCGTTGCGCTTTCCCACCACCGCCAGGGTCGTTAGCCTAAAACTTTCATTTACTCCCTAGGGTAGAAATACATTTTTTACAACAAATGGCTCCGTTTTGTTAACATACTCAACTTTGCAAAGCAGCACACACTCAAAAAGGTTAGACATTCGGGATATTTTTCCACTTTACCATACTTATGAGCTTTGTTTGTTGGCAGAGTTTCTGTTTGGATAATTTGGAAAAGCAATTTGTGAAATCTTGGGGGGGGGTTTACAGGTGGCAAGTTCTCCGACAGTGCCTGCCATCATAAAGCTATTCTTACGAAATAGCAACATTATTGAATGTAAGGTTTACCTGCTGTAGAATGGGGGAAAGTTATTTTATAGGCATGTTAACCTACACCAGGGGAAATGCAGTCTACTGCACACAAAGGCAAGGGCAAGTAGATGTTTGAGAATGTATTGAGAAAGGCTGTACTGCATTGCTGACAGAGAGAGGGTTATGAGAAATACTAAAATGGCACATTAACCCTGATCTAAGTCAGGGAACCAGGACTGTAGCACCATTCTTCTCCCCCCTCAGAGCTCTACAGCTGACTTCCATCACTACACCCTCCCCTTTCCCAACTCTGTTTCTCAACCCTTACTTCCCAGTTTCCTGCTTTAGAGTGAGGTACCCCACAAATTAGTCCCCCCAGACTCCTCTCGGTCAGCTCCAGTCTCCCTCTCCCCACCACCCCTCTGTTTATCCAGTCTTCCAGGGTCACATTCCTCCCATACTGACCCTTTATCAGAGACAGAGAGCAAAGGAATGCTGCACATTTCTTTTCTCTTATCACCATCAGTCTCTCCTGGTCTTTCCTTCCAGTCTTTCTGCCTCTACTCCCATCACCGCATCAGTCGAGGATAGCACACGTTGAAACGAATGTGGATCTCCCGCTTGTCTACCAATCTTTCAGCACACTGTTGATGTCTGACTGATTACATTTTTGCGTGATTCTACATGTAAAATATTTTTTTTGTTGCGAAGTACTCTCAGCAAGCAAACGCTATTGGTGTGTTCGATCCCTTAAACACTCACGATACATCAACATCACCTAGCCCTGGTAATGCACCCACAGGCTGTACAGTGTAACAGTTCAACTGTGCAGTGGTGAAGCCAGTGGCCTTCAGACAGTCCCTTGACTGTGGCAGGGCCTAACTATCTGCAACGTTAGGCAAACATAACCAGCAACCACACCAAGGGGCAGTCTAGTCAGTTCCATGCAGGCCTAACACAGCTAATGCCTGAATGCAATAGTTAACTGTATTGTTTTCCTGCTTGCCAAAAACAAGCAGTAGGGAGTACAGCCTCAACACACCAACGCTCTGGGAGTGATTCTTATCAGTGTCAGCTAGGCTAACGTGTGGGCGTGCAGCATGAAGAAAAAAAACGTGTAGCCTACATGAAAACAAACTCAAACAAGCAGCTCAAACATACACAGGCCATCTGTTGAGTGGAGGCCAGAGTTTAGCTTGCATTGTCTACCAGCAAGACATGGATAAGCCAGCAGGATAGGAATATAACCCAATGATATTGAACAGAAATAACAATGATAAAATGAGACTTCAAAAAGGAGAGCATGCAGCCGTTTTGGACGGCCCTGGGGGGGAGGGAGCAGAGAGGCCTGTGCTGTGTCCTATACACGTCGTCTTGACACAGATTAGTCAGTGACGCATCTCCTCCATCCATCTCCTGAGAGCAGCACAGGGCTACATTTATAACCACATCTATTCTTTTCATAGTCATTCTATGGAAGGTGCTCTACATTGAAAAGTGAAGGCGAACCTGAAGTGTGATGGTCAGCCGTTGCCAATGATGTACAGGCTAGGCAATGTCTATGGCATTAAGAGAACACCGGGTATACCTACGTATTGTATTATGACTCAGAGTCCCCACCAAAGTCCACCGCCTTCTGTCTGACCACCAAAGTCCACCGCCTTCTGTCTGGCCACCAAAGTCCACCGCCTTCTGTCTGGCCACCAAAGTCCACCGCCTTCTGTCTGGCCACCAAAGTCCACAGCTTTCTGTCTGGCCACGACTTCACTGAACCTGGGACGCCACTAAGCCTGAACCCCAGTACTGCGCAGCTGCAAGGCCTCCCCATGTCTTGTCACGTTAAACTCTGTTCAGCTGTACAAACAGACGCATCAATTGAAGGTTGGCTACATTGAGATTAGCCGTTCTGGTAGTTACTCATGCAGTTACACATTGGCATACAAGGAAACCAATCGCTCCAACAGTCCCTAAATGTTATCGAACCCATCTGACAATCAATGATTAGCCAACATGTCATTCAAGGCTAAGAAAAAGACCGACAACTAGGAAGGGTGGTGCTTAGTCAGAGAAGCGGCCTACTATAGGAGRGGAACCCCGGGATGAATAACACAAGGGGGAGGAGAGAGGTTTTAGAACCGACATCAGAGACAAGAATGTAGGCACAAAGGGAGGAAGTAAGGAGTGTCCTTGTCAACACCTGGCCCTCTCGTTAAAAGGCACACCAAGGGCTGCTTGCTCTTCATCAGAGCCATACTTCCCTCCCTCCTTTCTCCACTCATTCCATTCCAGCTCAGTGCCTTCCCCTGCTCCTCCTCACACAGAGCTATGCTGAGTAGCTGGAAAAACCAAGGTCTTGATCCTCCATCTCGTCAGTCGGAGACCAAAGGCTACATTTAAAGCCTGACCATGTACAATAAGCCTTGTATCCCACCAGCCACATTATAAAGCTGTTAAACAGCTGTGGCCAACTGGCCATGGTATATGGCTCCATTGACTGGAATATTAATGGAACCATTAATACATCCTCCTCATAATCACATCCTACCCTGTCCGTCCCTACTCTAGTCATCAGATGGTCTCGTTGGGTCCAGTCTAGTATGGTCAGTCTTGTATGCATGTTAAGCTTCAACGGCCTTTCGCTCCATCTCCCTCTCCTGCCCTTACCTCTTCTAGTCCTCACCACTGTCTGATGCCCTGAGGGAGAGCGTGTGACCGCCAGGCGAGGTTGAGTGTGTCTAAGATCATTATGGACTCAGACACCGTCTCCCTGCCTAAAACAGGGGAGGGAGGGGGAGCCGAGGAGAGAGAGGGAAGAGGAAWTGACAAAGCGGGAAAACTATTTCGCCATTTGTGGAACTTTGTTGTGTGAATTCTTGCAGAGTGCGCCAGGAGACACCGTTGAAACTAAAAGTTCTCGGCCCTCTGCTGAGGAACTCTGCAGACTGCAGTAAATTAAGTCCTGGAAACTAACCACACTCCATGACAAACCCTTATGCACTYTTTTTCCACATTCCTCACTAGAGACGCACATAAACTGTAACTCTAAGCAACTGGTTAGTCTTGCAGCACCATAAAGTGAATAACTGATTTGATCTAATAACAGACATTTCCTTTAGAATTATTCTATTAACTGTACTGGTTGACAGCCAGTAGGTGTCAGTCTGACACATACGCCTACACACGTATAATGATTTGGGGTCAAAGGGCTTATGAAATGGCTCATATATCTGTTGGCATTTTGACAGCCATATTGGACACGGTTGGCTTTCTAAATTTGCATCCGCTTGCTGAACAAGTGAAAGCGCATTGATATTAGATAATGGTTACATAAGCCTTTTAACGGTTGTGAAAGAATGCTGGAGAGTCATACATACCTGCTTCCTCAGACATAAAACATCTTGATCTTCACCTGACCGTGAAAACTGAACAGGTCTTCTCAGCTCATTTTCCCCCCACTTAGACTAAACCATCCCCTCCCTTTTGTCTGCTAACTACTATCTCTCCTTACCTCTGACTAGAAGTCTAATCAACAGTATAAGAGCACTCCCTTTGAATCACTATAGTCTAGGCTACATGAAGACAACAAATGGTGTCTAGTGTTTATGGAGGCTATTCACCAGTCAAACAAAAGCACTCAGGGCCAGTTGAACATGTGCTGTATTCAAACTAGTGGGGTACATGGAACCTGACCTGCATTTGGGTTGACAGAGAAATAAAATATGGAGGGGCAGTCAGAGGGACACCCCCGTGCAGAGAGCGTTTCAAAGTTCAGTGTGAAACTGTGTTTGAGTGCTCAAGTTGACTGCGTTGGGCAATAGCCAGTCTGACACATACACGCCTACAAAACCAAACACATCAGGTGCGCAGATCACACCCAAAAAGGAACAAAGTCTATTTTATGACATGCAAGGTAGCTTTTCGCCACCCACATGGTGTAAAAGACCTCTACCTATCTAGTAATCTGATTCTCTCCATTAAGTTACATTGAATAAAAATATAACCGCAATATATAAAGTTTTAGTCATATGTTTCATGAGCTGAAATAAAAGTTTGCAGAAGTGTTCCATATGCACAAAGTGTTCCATATGCACAAAAAGCTTCTCAAATTTAGCTACATCCCTCTTAGTGAGCATTTCTCCTTTGGCAAGACAATCCACCTGACAGGTGTGACATTGCATTTTATCAATGGCAATTTGAATGCACAGACACACCGTGACGAGATCCTGAGGCCCCTTGTTGTGCCATTCATCTGCCGCCGTCATCTAATGTTTCAGCATGATAATGCTGTCGCAAGGATCTGTACTCAACTCCTGGAAGCTGAAAAAGGCACAGTTCTTCCATACGCAGACATGTCACCCATTGAGCATGTGTGGGATGCTCTGGATTGATGTGTACGACAGCATGTTCCAGTTRTTCCAATATCCAGCAACTTCACACAGCCATTGAAGAAGAGCGGGACGACATTCCACAATCAACAGCCTGATCAATCCTATGCGAAGGAGATGTGTCACGCTGCATGAGGCAAATTGTGGTCACACCAGATACTGACTGGTTCTCTGATCCATGCCCCTACCTTTTTTTGAAGGCATCTGTGACCAACCGATGCATATCAGTCTTCCCAGTCATATCAAATCCATAGATTAGGGCCTAATTTATTTATGTCAGTTGACTGATTTCCTTATATGAACTGTAACTCAGCAAAATCTTGGAAATTGTTGCTTTATTTTTGCTCACTATAAATTAAAAAGGACAACTATCACCCCACCCAGCATAGGTCTAGCATGTATCATAAACCAAGCAGCAATCAGTGTTTCCACAGTTAAGTCCAGAGAAGTGAGAACAAGCCTTGTTTAT
The DNA here is from genome assembly GCF_002910315.2 of Salvelinus sp. IW2-2015. Classification (NCBI taxonomy): domain Eukaryota; kingdom Metazoa; phylum Chordata; class Actinopteri; order Salmoniformes; family Salmonidae; genus Salvelinus; species Salvelinus sp. IW2-2015. The sequence goes on along the minus strand of NW_019944595.1, from coordinate 32,800 downwards.
TTTGAACCCCAGCCATAGATTTGTCATTTCCTGCTATTGTTGCATTCAGTGGAACCCTACAGGTGTGCGCTGTGAAAGGGAGGATGGGAAGGGGGCCCCAAATAGGAGGTATGGAGAGTAGGGAGAAATTGACAGAATGCAGTAGGAGGAAGGAAAGAAACAAGCAAGCAAAAAGTAGAATACACCTAGTAGTGGGATTTGCACTAGGCCTTTTTAGCGGATACATTGGGTGTCCCTGCCAAGTCGACCAATCCGATTGACAATCCGATTGACCCAATTCAAATCATATTGTTCAAGCCAGACTGAAGGAATGCGTTTATTACATATAAATAGATACGTTGATAGCGAGAGTAATGGCAGTAAAATAAAAGTTTAAGCGGTTGACTGGCAAGCCAGCCACAGTAAAATATGACTCAAGCCTGAATCAGAGAGCACAGATGTATGCACGAACGTAATATCCTGTGTTTGATGTCTGCATTACTAAGAATCCATGATATCAAACCTGTTATTTAAAATAGTGATGGCAAAGAAATGTACTTGAATTTGATTTGAAAAATCCAGTATTTTAACTTCATAGCTTGTTCTCCATCTTATCAAAAAAAGGGAGCCAATTTGTTTATAGGACTCTTCCATTATGTATTTATCATGCTCTTGCTTGTATCTCGGCAGCATACATATGGTGAGCAATATGTTTGGAACGTCAAATCCCAATTAAAAAAAATATATATATTTTTTTTAATCACAGTACCAAATCGTAATACATATACACTTGTGAGAAACGCAATACATATCGTATCGCACCGAAGTATCATGGAAATATTGTGAGGTCGCTGGCAATTCCCAGCCCTAGTTTAAAGATGGAATCCGTATTAGGGGAAACAGCGCCACTGTCCGCCCCAGCACCGTCGTTATCGTTTTGTGGATGTAACGGAGGTGAGGTGCGTCGAGCAGTGTAGTAAAAAAAAAAAAGTTGCAGTACATATTCTGCTGTTGTATCACACGTTCAATGACGTCTGATGAAGAAACACTTGTTTACAGTAACTTTGTTGTAATATCCCAAACTGACATGACAGTTTCACCATTAAGGATTCCAGCTTTAAGAAGATAATGTGACCCATGTTTATATATGCTGATCTGTGGCTATGAGCAGGTCTGTATACATTACTCAAATGATATTGACTCTCATGTGGATGATTGATCTTTGCTTTCTACTTGCCCCTGACTGGAGATGTACTGTACATTATATGACATGGCTCATAAATATCAATGAAGCATAAACTGCAGTCCTGTCTAGATGATGACCTTTCATCTGATCTGCTGTAGCTAGCTGGGATATAGGGCCTAAAATGAATATAAAATTAGGATTGTTTACTTGGGGAAATGACCTAATTTTGATGGTATGGTCAAAAATGTAGTGCTCTTTAATTTTTGCTTCCATTTTCTGGATAAACATCAAGCATTTGCCCAGGTTACTGTCCCTCATCACTGAAAGGGCAACTATAGCCCTGTAAATCTACAGTTAGTTTAGAGGACCTCACCTGACAGAAACCAGGTCAGAAACACCTTGGGACTGACTGAGATCATCAACTCAAGAATCACAGCTACCACTGAACCTTGGATAACTGTGGGACACTTTTGTGCCACGGTGCCCTTGACCCAAATGTTTCAAATTGAAACAAAAGCAAGTTGGTTCCTAACAGTAATCTACCTTAGCCAGGATGTCTGCATTCTAGTTGGCCTTCAACACATTAACAGGCATTTTAAATTTGTCCTGTATGATTTAAAGCAGACTTTTAGGCTAGATTACATATTGATCAAATGTGGCCGACCCACTGGTCATGAATTGGATACATTCTAGTAGGGACATCATTGAAACAGTCAGTAAAATGTAAGAGGATCACGACAAGTTAGACTAATCAGTTTATATCTAATAATAATGGTGAATGCCTTTCCAATGAGCAAATGTTGAAATCCAGAGGATTCGTTTCAGATGTTGCCAGGGGTTTGATTCACAGTTCAGTGCAGTGAAATCACAAACAGGATATTATGTTATTCTGACAGGAACCAACACCCTGCGTTACTGAAATAGAAAGACACCTACAGAGAGAGACCAAGGATGTATGCAAGAAAGTAATGAACTTGACTTTGCATACGGTTACCTTCAAAAGACAGAAACCCTGTTCTAAGAAATAGGCCTGTGTTTCACTTGAAATAACAAGTTTGAATTAATGGGCATGATATTCAAATGTGCCTATATCTGTAGGGCAGACATTCACTCAGTGCAGTGGGAACAGACTTTTTCACAGGCCTAGACTGAGCCATGTTCCTATATCAGGAGAATTGCCCAAGCTCACTGGAGAACCATGCGTAATTAGTGAGTCCCGTATTGCCTGACAACTCACACTGAATTCTTCCTCTGCTCTATATTTCGCTACACTTCAGCTTGAGACTGCCAACGTTGAAGCCGTTTGTGGTGACGTCAAAATTAAGGTCAGCAGTGATTGGATCATCTCAAACCAATCAGACTATCAAACTATCAAAGTCAATGACACTTCCAAAATGCTGCTTTACCGACTTGTGTTCTGGTTCTGGTCCAAACCTTTGGTTTCTGGGACCAATCAGAATGGTTAGAATGGGTTTGTGTTCTAACAACCTAACTAGCAGGCGTAAAAGAAACTCCTGAAACTAGATCCCCTACATACTGGTCTTGACGAGAAGAAAAAAAACWACTTGGGGGGGAGGTTCTCTTCTGTAATGTTCAACCAATCCGATAAATGTGGAGGAGTTAAGATGGAGTCACATTGTTAACGTCCAAAAGTGGAAGTGGCATCAGACGCTTTCCATTTACCCTGAAAACCCCCTTGTTGGGGACTCTGATTTATAGAATGCTAGCCTCTGCGTTGAGGTACTCCGATCCAGATTCATTGTGGAGAAGAAACTAATGTCAGTGGGCGTGGCATAGCGTTTGGCCGGAGCAACGAGTTTGGGTAGCCAGGCAAAGTCCCTGAGGTCGAAATAATCAGAATCAAACTACTGCAGCAATCTATAATTTCACAAAACAAAACACTGACTAAACCCAAATTACTGACAAAGCACTTAGACTGGTGTCATTGCATATATAATGTCTGGTCGTGTAACAAGGTTCACTAGGCCTATCGAGTAAAGTGAATCTAGTCTAATTTAGTTCAATTACTTAAGCCAGGAAAGATAATTTATCATAACTCAGAAAATGTTAAGTAATACATTAACTGTACACGATTGGCTACATTGTCATTTCAGGCATAATGAGTTCATTGGCGTGTAGGATGAAATGAATGAGAAATGCAAACAATTCAATGACGTAGAACTAAATTGATCAATCGAAAAACAGGACGCGTGGACGTACACAGCGAATCAATTAAAGAGTGACGTAATGGTGTGCAACAACACTCCCGGGGTACGTTAGCCTACAAATTTGTTTGCTTGCCCGGCGGCTGACACAGCGAGACCTAAACTATACAACATGTTAATCTACGATGAAATAGACACGTCAACAGGGTTCTAACAGGACCGTGCTCATAGTTGATGCGTTCCATTATTTTGAGTTACTTTTCATTCCCTCCCTTTCTACAACTCATTCATGCGAATCACTTCCTGTAGTTAGCATACGTTACTTTCTACGTCTTTTCTCGCCATTGCTTCTTTAGTCGCTGATATAATTTGCTTTGACACCGTGCCTGTTAAAATGAAACTACTTTCCACCTGAAATTGTATCAACTTTGTAAACAAAAGTTGATACAGTTGGATGTTGAAAAGTTAACAATTCATACATCTGGGTTATGACGTCCCACCCAGTGATGTGATGAAGTTGCAGTTCTCGTCCTTCCTGGTTAGGTACACTTGCTCACCGCTAGACACAAGCATGTGAAGAGCCACGGCTGAAGGAAATGAGAATGTAGCTATAATAGATATCTAGCTAGCGGGACAATTACCTGCTGTTGAGATGCAGAGGCTTTTGGGGTTGGCTAGCTACAACCGGTGGCTGAGTCTGTCTCCGAGTCGCCGCGAAACAAACTCCTTTTCAGTCGACAGCAGCCTCGCAAAGAAATCGGATCAAACTATAGTGTTTTCTTCTTCCTCTCTTGCTCTCTCTCACTATTTTTTTCTTTTTCCTTCTCTCTTCCACTAGCTACTTAAATTCGCTCTTTGCGTTGTCAGTCGGGGTGCGGTCCAGAGGAGGCGGGGCCTATATGTTATGTCCCCGCCCTCCTAGCTTCTCCCAGCCAATGTTATAATAATCCTTACCGTCTGGGCCAATAATGTTATTGAAGGGGCGTTTCCAAGTGGAGAAACTACTGCCACTGGGCAAAAAAAAATCTTGAACATTAAATAGTTGAGGGGAGGAGAAGGGGGGCACAGATAAGGTGGTGTTTAATGAAGTAGGTATGTGCACTGTAAGGATTTTTATGACCATATAAGTACCAGTCCATTCAGGATGGGCTACATCATCCAGGTTATCCCCGTGTGTCATTAGACTGGGGCTAGACTGTTTGCTTTGAAGCACACAGACACTGTTTAGAGCGAACCTACCAAGGTTCATGTCAAGGAATCTACCACTACACAAACTACAACTGTAGCCTACTGTTTTACTCTTTATCCATTTACCTTTATTTTGACAGGTAAGTTAACTGAGAACACATTTTCAGTTAGTGATAGTATTACCATCACCACACTAATAATAGTGATATTTAGGGACACAGAAACACTATTGTCCGAAAACATACTGAAACTAAAACCCCACGGAGGCATAATAAATGTAGGTGTATGTGCATATAAAAATACACACCAAATAGACAAACAACAATTCAGATTATTTTCCACCCTAAGAATTTTTTAAAATTGCATTAAATTGTCAATAGCAATCCACGTGACAGAAACTTGACCTGTGCAAATATGACATATAGCTTCCGTCCCTCTCCTCGCCCCGAACCAGGGACCCTCTGCACACATCAACAACTCCTCCCCGAAGCATCGTTACCCATCTCTCCACAAAAGCCGCGGCCCTTGCAGAGCAAGGTAACACTACTTCAAGGTCTCAGAGCGAGTGAAGTCACCGATTTAAACGCTATTAGCGCGCACCCCGCAAACTAGCTAGCCATTTCACATCGGGTTACACAAAGAACTTATTGTGTGAATTGATATGTTTCAGTTCATTGACAGGTAGACCTGGCCACAGGGAAGGTCTATTGTCAAACAAAAACAATGTACAATGCTGATATCCAAGAAAGCTGTCAGTTGTGTGTTGCTGAATGATCAAGAATTTACAGGAAATATAAAACTTCAAAAAAAAACCATATAACAACTGAAAGAAGGAGGTAGATTCAACAAACACAAGCGCTTTCCTGTTGAGGTGCAAAAGCCCACTAAGCATTTACCGTCAGGGTCATCTTTGGATGTCTTTTCTGTCTTTTTGGTGCGTTCCAGAATGGCCTTGATTTCAACGTCTACGGACGTAGATATTTTACAATAGACACTTCCCTGTGTATCAAGTCTATCTGAACCAATCATAGACGTCTACACCTAGTGTATAAAACATTAGGAACCTTCCTAATATTTAGTTGCACCCTTTTCCCTCAGACAGCCTCAATTCGTTGGGGCATGGACTCTACAAGGTGTCAAAATGGTTCCACAGGGATGCTGGTCCATGTTGACTCTAATGCTTCCCACAGTTGTGTCAAGTTGGCTGGACATCCTTGGTTGTGGACCATTCTTGATAAATACAGGAAACTGTTTGAGCGTAAAAAACCCAGCAGCGTTGCAGTACTTAACACAAACCGGTGCACCTGCACCTACTACCATACCCTGTTCAAAGGCACTTAAATATTTTGTCTTGCCCATTCACCCTCTGAATGGCACACATACACAATCCATGTCTCAATTGTCTCAAGCTAAAAAGTATTTTAACCTGTCTCCTCCCCTTCATCTACACTGATTGAATGGATTTGACAAGTGACATCAATAAGGGATCATAGCTTTCACCTAGATTCACCTTGTCAGTCTGTGTCATATACACTCAGTGTATATTTGGTTTCATGGTCCTTGATTTCAACGTCCACAGACGTCCGTACAGGCCTTGATTTGGGCAAACATAGACGTCTAAGTTGGTTCAGATTTGACGTAGGCCGGCCTTCATTTGAACGTCCACGGACGTCCGGTCCCGACCGGCCTATATTTCCCAACATAGATGTTCAGATTGTCTATACTTGGTTCAGATTTGGTCCGTCCCGTACCAGACCCGAATCTGAACCAATCATCGGCATCTATGTTTCACAAGTTTGGACAGCACAGCACAGTACAGTAGAGCACAGCAGTGTAAAGTATATACAGTACACAATACAGTAAAGACAAGTAAAGTATAGTGACTGTATTTTACCCTTCTTTCCTCTAATGGACTCTACTCTACTGAACGAAACAGTACTGTACTCTACTGAATTAAACTATACTGTACTCTACTCTACTGAATTAAACTCTACTGTATAGTACTGTACTCTACTGAATTAAACTATACTCTACTTTAGTTTTATGCCTACTGTACTATACTCTACTGTACTAAATTAACTCTACTTACTCTACTGAATTAAACTCTACTGTACTCTACTGCACTCTACTTGTACTCTACTATAATGAATTAAACTCTACTGAATAAAAACTCTACTGTCCTGTACCATACAGTACTGTATTGTACTGTACTGTACTCTTCTGTGTTCTACTGTACTAAACTTTGCCATACAGTACTGTGATGTTCAAACCTGTGAAACATAACCTAGACGTCTGTGATTCGTTCAGATTGGATCTGATCCACACCGACCACATTTGTACTTGCTTGGGGCGGAGCTCATTAGAATAATACCCGCATGCGTTGCAAGTGTGTTGTTACATTTACATTTTAGTCATTCAGCAGACGCTCTTATCCAGAGTGACTTAAAGTCAGTGCATTCAACTAAGGTAGATAAACAACAACATATCACAGTCATAGCAAGAAAAAAATCTGTAACTTTTACACAGAATATTTTATTATTATTATTATTATTGTAGTTGAAAAACTGCGTGCATGTTGACTTTGTTCACCAACACCCGAAGCGATCAGGACTTGCAGGTTGAAATATCAAAACAAACTCTGAACCAATTATTATTAATTTGTGGACAGGTCAAAAAGCATTAGGTTTTGTTGTGGAATTGTTAGATATTGCTGTTAGATACTGCTGCACTGTGGATCTAAAAGCATAAGCATTTTGCTACACTCACAATAACATCTGCCATACATGTGTATGTGACCAATAAAATTTGATTTGATTAAACATTTATGGCAATTTACTAGCTAGCTTGCTGTTGCTAGCTAATTTGTCATGGATATAAACATTGGGTTGTTATTTTACCTGAAATGCACAAGATCCACTACTCCGACTATTAATCCACAGATAAAACGGTAAACCGAATTTGTATCTCATCATCTCTCCTCCTTCCTCAGGCTTATTTTCTTTCTTTGGACTTTATATGATGGTTGGCAACCAAATTTACAGTGCATTACCACAACTGACTGGACTGCGGACATCAGTTAATCTTTCAATCACCCACGTGGTATATGCTTCTGAAAAACAACGAGGAGATGGCACATGGGTATATGCTAAAAAACCCATGTGGAGATGGGACAGGCCGGACTTGCAGCACGTGGAGCGTCACAAATAGAAACCAATTTCTATTTTAGTGCCTGGCTACGCAGACGCTCCGCGAGCAGTGTGGGTGCAATGATTGAATAACATGTATGTGTAATTTATTTTGCAACGCTCGCGCACGTGACGTGAGCGTGTGGTCAGCATGTCATGGTGTCAGTTTTAAAGCTTTTGAAAACGCTAACATAAGTGCATGTGATAGATGGAGCAAAATAATAATATTTAGTTGCAATCTTCACTTTGCTCACATTTAGAGGTGTGAAAAATGAATGTGTTTTATTTATATTTATAGAATCTATAGCAGTTTAAATCTGGCCATAGAATCAATGATCAAAAAATAAGTATTTTCAATGTCTGTAAATGACATGTTTTCACATTTTGGAAAACATGTACTGGAAAAGTCACATTTTTACTTTCATTCAACACCTAAGATGCACCTGATTTCAACGTCCGGAAAATGTTTCTTTTGACATCTGAATATACGTCTTCTAACCTTCCATTCAGCACCTGAAATGAATGTGATGTCAACGTCTGGAAAATACTTATTTTCATTGTAATTTTGCTTACTGAGAGAGGTCTAGATACAGTAGCTGAGATTGCTAAAACTATGGCTGTAGTGAGAAGGGAAGCTTAGCCCCCACTGGAAGCCAAGAGAGCCAGATTCACTCCCAAGTAAGCACTGCTCTGTGTGTGTGTATGTATGTGTGTGTATGTGTGTGTGTGTGTGTGTGTGTGTGTGTGTGTGTGTGTGTGTGTGTGTGTGTGTGTGGTGTGTGTGTGTGTGTGTGTGTGTGTGTGTGTGTGGTGTGTGGTGTGTGTGTGTTGTGTGTGTGGTGTGTGTGTGTGTGTGTATGTGTACTAAGGCTGCACAGCCTCAGCACATCCAGATCTCTGGAAAAGTTTGCCTGGAAAGGAACCTTAAAATAACAATACTGGAAAACACAAGACAACAATTTCAACTTCATGGTAAAGTGATGGGGGAAGGGCTGGAATTGGGGGTAGAGTAGCAGAAGTGAAGAATGAGACTATGAAAGGATGAAAAAGAAACAGGGGATGATATGAGCTGATGGATGCTAAGAGGGTAGAGAGCATAAGTACATACAGAGTGGTTCAGTACCACGTCTACCTGCTCATTCCATTGTGTTCCCCTGAGATCTGGAGAAGGTGAGACAGTCTGACAGAACAAAGGCATTGGACCAGTATACAGGCTACTAACAGCAGGGAGACAATACCCTTTGCAAAGGAAAAAGGAAACGTGGCAAAGGAAATACATTGAAGAAATGCCCAGGTGAAAATGAGTATGGTGGAACAAGGAGAATAAAGATGAAAGAGGAAGAATGAGGTAATTTAATACTTTGCACTCCTGACCTCACTCGTTCTCATCTTCACTCTCTCCTAGGGGTGACGCCGGCTCTCTATGCGTTCAAAAGGACCTGAACGTGAAACAGATGATGTTGTGACCTCATCGGATAAACAAGGGTTAACACAACCAACATTGGTAAAAACATCCTCGACACAGGTGACATCAACATATTGACATACACAACCTATATATCATGTGCACTTAACAGAGGCAGTCTGGGTAAACAGCTTTATCATAACCATAGGATGACATAACGATTATTAGGGAAAGGAGATTTTCCAGACCACACAATATGATTAGCAAAAACTCAGGACCCTAGTTATAGCCTAGAACTAAGTAAAAGTATGAGCCAATAAAGGTATAATGTCTGTTAACAAGCAAAGAAATATGTTCAATGTTCAACATTATACTGTTCAATGTGTCAGCAGGTGTGGAATGTGTCTGTGTTCGTTCCTGCATATTTAGCAACTGTGCATCACATATAGCACACGACAACCCTGATGAACATGCCATATAGTTGGAAAAATCAATACATCGCTCAGTCAGGCCTGGTTGGGAAATACAAAGAATTTAGCCCGGGGGTCAAGGGTCACCTTTGAGCAGAACCAGATGCTGAGGGAGCAGAAAGGAAGGGATTTGGGAAAGATATGTGCAGCCGCCCATCCAGACCTAATCTGAGTTGTACATCATATTCTGCTCAATCATTGTCACAACAGGAGTGACAGGACACAACAAACTGATTTGGGCCCAGACGGCAGCAACGAGGGATTAAAACAGAAGAAAAGCCTATAACTAAGAGTAGATAACCAAATATGGAGACACACTTCTGACCTCACTGACCTTGACTCGCACAATGTGAACAGGCTGGTATGAGTTCATTGAGCTCTTTTACACACCAATAGCTTCTGTGAATTCACGTGTGTGCATTCATATGTGAGAGTAATGTGTATGGGCCAGCCTGCATGTGTCAGACCTGTAAGTGATTGGAGTGCTGTATCCTGTTAATGTCTAAACATAGTGTGACACATATTAAGCATACAACAAGCTTGAATATGAGCCTAACGGCTATCTGTAGAAACACATTGTCAGCATCCAGCACCTTGCTGTTGTTTTACACCATTCACCAATAATGTCAAACCCCCTGTCAAGACTATTTACGCAACTCACTTAAATTTAGCCAGCTGGTCTTGACATGACAGAGTATGGCTGTGTGAAAGTATTTTGTGTGTCCTTAAATGGCATAGAGCATCCCCTGAGGGGCAATGTCCAAACACAACCGCAAAGTAATTAAAAACAGCTCCAGTATGCCAAATATGCTGTCATGAAATTATAGTAGTAGAACACATGGCAATTTATTCCTTCTTTTGTCCTTTTCTGCATCCCTAGCGTCTTCCCTCCCCCAGTAATCAGTACACAGGAAGGGGTGATAAGACAGACCCATGTTGACTCACAAAATTCTGGAATGTAGAGAAAAGGGAAAAGGAGGGCTCCTTCTTTTCTTTCATATTCTCTTTCCCACTCAGCAGTAATCAACTCTCATAGCCAAAATATAAGTTCAGATCATGTATACTGTATGTATAAAAAGTATACATTGCTCATTGGGGCGGCAGGTAGCCTAGTGGTTAGAGCGTTGGGCCAGTAACCAAAAAGTTGCTAGATCGAATCCCCGAGCTGACAAGGTAAAAAGCTGTTGTTCTGCCCCTGAACAAGGCAGTTAACCAACTGTTCCTAGGCCGTCATTGAAAATAAGAATATGTTCTTAACTGACTTGCCTAGTTAAATAAAGGTTAAATATAAAATAAATGTACATGATGAGGAAAAGATGGGAGCAAGAAACAGTGTCTGCTTTGTGTATGGTAAATTTACATTTGTCTGGAACAGAATGGACATTCAACAAGCTGGAGGGTGATATGTGCTTGAAATATAAATAGAGCTAAGTATTTACTATAAACACAGAATACTCTTGGGCTGTGCCAGGTATGGCTGTTGTTACAGCATCACCCACACACACATTCCAAAGGCATTTTGACTATGTGGCACAGGCAGGGCCAGTCAAATTATCACACAACAAACATTACAAGTTTTTAGAGTATGAGAAAAGCAGAGAGAGATGGCAGAGGAATTCTGCAACTCTCCCTTCTCAGCCCGTTTGTTTAACAGTCACTGGCTTCCCCAGTCTTTTTGCCTTATATGGTAACAGAGTGGTTGAGAGAGAGAGAGAGACAGCGGGAGCGAGGATGGAGGTGTGGTCTATTGTTTTTGGCGGAAGAGGTGTAGGGTTACACTACTCATGAACCTTTCCAGCATTCCGTCATCTCTTCACCTCATTCCTATGACTAATGTCGCATTCATATACAAGTGGGAGGTGGGAATTTACCAGTTGTGAAGTCGTAAATACAAGTTGGATGCATTCATGTGCTTTGAACTTGTTGAGAAACACTGATTGGCTAATGACCAACAAGCTGCATAAACTAAAAGTACAGCTATAATGCTTGTAAAGAAATTATAGTGTTCAGAAACCCTAATAGATTGCTTTTTAGAAATAATGTTTTGTTATTGCATTTATCTGCCAAAAATMCTGTTAACGAGGTAATTTCTTTAGTAGTTGTTGTCAGAATTCAGCATGTGGGAGCTCAGGATGATAGACGAGTTTCCCACTAGTGATTACCAGTTGAAGGGGCGTTAAAGTGGATTTTTCCCAGACATATGTGGTAAATTCTCATTTCCCACTTGGTTACAAACGCAGCATAAGTCAGACAAAGAGTAGTTAAAGGCCCAATGCAGCCGTTTTATATCAATAGCAAATAATTTCAGGGTAACAATTAAGTACCTTACTGTAATAGATGTTCATTAGAACTCTCTTTGGAACTCTTTGTTATTAGTATATTAACTAATTTACTGCATAACCATGTCAGAAACTTCCACCTATTGCAAACCTGCTGATTAGAAGGACCTGTGTAGATTGTATTTTCAACCAGCCACTATCAGGAAATAATGTTGACTGCACTGGTCCTTTAAAGAAGGGGAATCAACAAGTACGCCTGTATAAGTCTATACCTATCATCAGCACTGTGGTCAAGACACTGAACACAGAGATAGAAAGGGAGGGGGAAAAGAGAGAACATGAAGGGAGAGGGAGGACTGGTTCAAAATTGTTAATGATCTAAGGTACTGCTGAACTACTATTCCAGCCATTTCAACTATGTGATAGAGTCCAAACAGAAATGTCTTTCATTGAGTACAACAGCAGTCTGGATTATAGATCGAGACCATTAGCTACTCCAACCGTACCTGCTGTCTCACACCTGTTTATGTAATACCTATGGAATTCCTCTTAGAAAATCCCTGGATGTTTATATCCTTTATAACTGGCTACTGAACAGCTCAACACTCAGTCAATTTCTTGGTGGCCGTTATTTGTGTAACAATGATCTAATCCAAGGTTATTAAAACTACAGACGGAACCTGTAAAATGTACTCTGTTTAAGGGTAGCAAATAAGTAGCTTGGAAGCTTGTGCCATGACGATGTCAGCAGTGATTCTGTAATAACACGCTATGATCGTGAGGCACGCAGTGTGGGAATGACCCGGTGTGTCGTCATGTGAGACAGAATGATAACTGGAGATGGGGAGTCAGAGCCCAGGTGCCTACCTAGACAGCTTGGTGAGTTAAGGTGTAGGGGAGAGGATTGGTGTGAAGCCGTGGTCATGGGGGGGGGCGGGCTTCAGGCTTCCACACCGTTACACTGATGAGAGTGGGTAAAACTAGTAAAGAGAGAGAGAGAAACAAAGAGAGAGAGATAGACTGATTAAATAGAAACTGAATTAAAGGATAAATCTGAAAATAAAGGAGGATGGAGAGACATGAAATGGAAAAGAGGAGAAACTGAATGAGGGATAAATAGGCCGTCATTGTACATAAGAATTTGTTCTTAACTGACTTGCCTAGTTAAATAAAAATAAATTATTAAATGAGAAGGAAAAGAATGTGGCAAGGTAGCTTAATAGACAGACAGAAGACTATTCCAGCTCATTAGGTACATACAGAAGTTTGTCCGTAATGGTGAGAACATCACACCCATTCTACTAGAAAGAAATATGTCAATTAATCTGTGACAGAAAACATCCCTGCCTCCCAGGCAAACAAACATCACACCATCATCCTTAGTCAACATTCCATCACCACTCCCCTAACTAGACTGCCCACATAGTTAACAAGGGAATCACATGGCTGAAATATTACCACAACTGATTAGATGTAAACTTCATAATTTACATACCGCCGAAAATAAAATAAAGTTATAAAGATGATTATTTTACAGCTAAAGAAGTCATATATAGGTCAAAGGCCTCCAATATTACTATGAAACCACTTCCTCATGATTTAGTCCTTTACCGCATGTAATATCAGACCACAAACCAATTCACACTCCAAATATAGAAAACCTTTAATATCCTTTATTTATTCTCTTGGTCATATTACATAGTTTATTGAAATAAAATCTAAATCGAACCCATATAACCATATTTGTGTTTCCCACTTATCTCAAATTTCTCAGTCAAAACCAAGACTGAGAAAGACTGAGAAAGTCATACACAGATATATCCATACAGACACACTCATGTCAGACACATTCCACTCTCACATTAGGCATAATGGTGTAAAATGACCGTGCCTACAATGCTAGGGGAAGGCCGCCCTCGAGTGGACTAAAGCAGGAACTGCAAAGAGAGACATCACAGCTCATTCACCAATATCACATTTCCTGTTAACGTCCCTCCCCACTTAATACTAAACGACTTGTCCCCAATACAATGCAGGAAAGTACAGCAGTGTAGTCGCCCATCCTAAACAATCTATTGTAGTAAACTGGTACACACTGGCTCAGGCTGCTCTACTAGTTTCCACAGGGTGGGGCCATTATATTACAGGTTGGGGCCATTATATTACAGGTTGATGGAGGGAGGAAACCGCTGCAAGATGGGAGCAATATATGAGTATAAAGAGGGGAATTGAAGTACACAAGCACACACCCATCACTAGACAATAGACAGACAGAATAATACAAAGCAGAGAGTTTAGGGATGGGTGTGAGCGTGTGCCAGGTGGGGTTGTGGTCAGGTGGGATTGTGGTCAGGTGGTGGGTGGGTTGTTAGTTGTTTTAACAGGTTCAACATGGCCGTGCAGCGTTGAGGACCAGACCAGGCTCAGACAACAATGGGGTCATAAGGGGTTGGATCACAGGGATGTGATTGACATGTTCATTGTCCAACAAGCTTGCTGACAAACGAGTCCAGCGCCTCATCATCTTTGATTCCCACAAACTGGTCGATGACGTCGCCTCCTCGCATGGCGATTACCGTGGGGACCGCCGATACCTGTAGAGAGAAGTAGAGGTCAGTAACCACAATGACATCAGTCAAAGGCACTGTTCCAGAACAAAATGTATCCTTCCTTCTAGTAATCCCTGATCTGATGGGGTTGCTGTAAACTATGTAGTGGAATCCCTGCTTTCACAAATCCCATCATTTTAGATCAGGAGTTACTTCAAGGAAGGGAGGAAAGAAGGTCACATTTTCTAACTAACATTTGCAATATCAATCAATAATGTCAACAGCTTCCACTTACCCCATATTCAATGGCCAAGTCTGTGTGATCGTCTATGTCGACCTTTGCCATGGCAACTTTGCCTTTCTGTTTGGCGACAGCTTTCTCTAATCTTGGCCCCAGTATCTTGCAGGGACCACACCACCTTTATAGAACAAACATGGGATGTCTGGTTAGAACTAATAATACTGGTATTCGTGAAATTTCAATCAATAGTCTCCACAAAATATATATCTGGGAGTACAGAATAGAACCTGAAAATAACATTAAATTGTTGCCTAGCAAGACAATGTCAACAAGTTTGCAAAAACATAAACAAGGTCAACACTGACCACTATGCATATCAAGGTCATGTGTATCATGTTTACTGTATATACAGTGCCTTGCAAAAGTATTCACCCCCTTGGCATTTTCCCAATTTTTTTGCATTGCAAAATGTGATTTAAATAGATTTATTTGGATTTAATGTAATTGACAAAAAAAAGTCCAAATTTGTGAAGATTATTATTTTTTTAAATCACTTGTTTCAAAAAATTATAAAAAAAGAAAAAGTGGTGTGTGCATACAGTTTAAGTCGGAAGTTTACATACACCTTAGCCAAATAAATTTTAACTCAGTTTTTCACAATTCCTGACATTTAATCCTAGTTAAAATTCCCTGTTTTAGGTCAGTTACGATCATGTGACGACCCTCCCACTCTGTCTGCCGTATTCTCTCTTTGTTCTTGTTTCCTTATTAGGATGCCGGTGGGCGGAGTTGGGAGGGTCGTCAGCTACATGGGAAACACCTGGGCCCACTGTCATAGGATAAATGCACCACTTCCCCATTCATGGAGGAGACTCTCTCCATGCAGACACCTTTATAGATTTGGTTGTGTTTCTTGGTGTTTTTTTGGTTGTTTGTTTTAGCATCTTTCAACATCCTGCATTATCACATTCATGCATGCAAAACACTCACTTACACTACTGATTACTGATTACACACACCATTGTATATTATACCTAGTTACTTTATTTAATAAATATATATTTTGTTACTCCTGATCTCCACGTTGTCTCCCTTTTGTTACGGGCTTTGAGCCGGTTCGTGACAATCACCACTTTATTTTAAGAATGTGAAATGTCAGAATAATAGTAGAGAATGATTTCAGCTGTTATTTCTTTCATCACATTCCCAGTGGGTCAGAAGTTTACATACACTCAATTAGTATTTGGTAGCATTGCCTTTAAATTGTTTAACTTGGGTCAAACYTTTCYGGTAGCCTTCCACAWGCTTCCCACAATAAGTTGGGTGAATTTTGGCCCATTCCTCCTGACAGAGCTGGTGTAACTGAGTCAGGTTTGTAGGCCTCCTRGRTCGCACACYCTTTTTCAGTTCTGCCCACAAATTTTCTATAGGATTGAGGTCAGGGCTTTGTGATGGCCACTCCAATACCTTGACTTTGTTGTCCTTCAGCCATTTTGCCACAACTTTGGAAGTATGCTTGGGGTCATTGTCCATTTGGAAGACCCATTTGCGACCAAGCTTTAATTTCCTGACTAATGTCTTGAGATGTTGCTTCAATATATCCACATAATTTCCCCTCATCATGATGCCATCTATTTTGTGAAGTGCACCAGTCCCTCCTTCAGCAAAGCACCCCCACAACATGATGCTGCCACCCCCGTGCTTCACGGTTGAGATGGTGTTCTTTGGCTTGCAAGCCTCCCCCTTTTTCCTCCTAGCATTATGATGGTCATTATGGCCAAATAGTTCTGTTTTTGTTTCATCAGACCAGAGGACATTTCTCAAAAAAGTAGGATCTTCAGCCCCATGTTCAATTGCAAACAGTAGTCTGGCTTTTTTATGGCGGTTATGGAGCAGTGGCTTCTTCCTTGCTGAGCGGCCTTTCAGGTTATGTTGATATAGGACTTGTTTTACTGTGGATATAGATACTTTTGTACCTGTTTCCTCTAGCATTTTCACAAGGTCCTTTGCTGTTGATCTGGGATTGATTTGCATTTTTTGCACCAAAGTACGTTCATCTCTAGGAGACAGAACGCGTCTCCTTCCTGAGCGGTAAGACGGCTGCATGGTCCCATGGTATTTATACTTGCGTACTATTGTTTGTACAGATGAACGTGGTACCTTCAGGCATTTGGAAATTGCTCCCAAGGATGAACCAGACTTGTAGAGGTCTAGAATTGTTTTTCCGAGGTCTTGGCTGATTTCTTTTGATTTTCGAATGATGTCAAGCAAAGAGGCACTGCGTTTGAAGGTAGGGTTTGAAATACATCACAGGTACACCTCCAATTTACTCAAATTATGTCAATTAGCCTATCAGAAGCTTCTAAAGCCATTACATCATTTTCTGGAATTTTCCAAGATGTTTAAAGGCACAGTCAACTTAGTGTATGTAAACTTCTGACCCACTGGAATTGTGATACAGTGAATTATAAGTGAAAGAATCTGTCTGTAAACAATTGTTGAAAAAATTACTTGTGTCATGCACAAAGTAGATGTCCTAACCGACTTGCCAAAACTATAGTTTGTTAACAAGAAATTTGTGGAGTGGTTGAAAAACGAGTTTGAATGACTCCAACCTAAGTATAAGTAAACTTCTGACTTTAACTGTATGTTTTCACCCCCTTTGCTATGAAGCCACTAAATAAGATCTGGTGCAACCAATTACCTTCAGAAGTCACATAATTAGTTAAATAAAGTCCACCTGCGTGCAATCTAAGTGTCACATGATTTCAGTATATATACACCTGTCTGTTCTGCAACACCACCAAGCAAGACCAAGGAGCTCTCCAAACAAGTCAGGGACAAAGTTGTAGAGAAGTACAGATCAGGGTTGGGTGATAAAAAAATATCAGAAACTTCCCACAGAGCACCATTAAATCCATTATTAAAAAATGGAAAGAATATGGCACCACAACAAACCTGCCAAGAGAGGGCCGCCCACCAAAACTCACGGACCAGGCAAGGAGGGCATTAATCAGAGGCAACAAAGAGGCCTAAGATAACCCTGAAGGGTCTGCAAAGCTCCACAGCGGAGATTGGAGTCTGTCCATAGGACCACTTTAAGCCGTCCACTCCACAGAGCTGGGCTTTACGGAAGAGTGGCCAGAGAAAAGCCATTGCTTCAGAAAAAAATAAGCAAACACATTGTGTTCACCAAAAGGCATGTGGGAGGCTCCCCAAACATATATGGAAGGTACTCTGGTTAGATGAGACTAAAATTTAGCTTTTTGGCCATCAAGGAAAACGCTATGTTTGGCGCAAACCCAACACCTCTCATCACCCCGAGAACATCATCCCCACAGTGAAGCGTGGTGGCAGCATCATCCTGTGGGTATGTTGTTCCGTCTGCAGGGACTGGGAAACTGGTCAGAATTGAAAGAATGATAGATGGTGCTAAATACAGGGAAATTCTTGAGGGAAACCTGTTTGTCTTCCAGAGATTTGAGACTGGGGTGGAGGTTCACCTTCCAGCAGGACAATTACCCTAAGCATACTGCTAAAGCAACACTTGTGGTTTAATTAAGGGGAAACATTTAAATGTCTTGGAATGGCCTAGTCAAAGCCCAGACCTCAATCCAATGGAGAATCTGTGGTATGACTTAAAGATAGCTGTACACCAGCGGCACCCA
Source organism: Salvelinus sp. IW2-2015 (assembly GCF_002910315.2). Lineage (NCBI taxonomy): Eukaryota > Metazoa > Chordata > Actinopteri > Salmoniformes > Salmonidae > Salvelinus > Salvelinus sp. IW2-2015. The sequence goes on along the minus strand of NW_019944595.1, from coordinate 14,485 downwards.
TCCAACTTGAAGGAGCCGGAGCAGTTTTGCATTGAAGAATGAGCAAAAATCTGAGTGGCTAGATGTGCCAAGCTTATAGACATACCCCAAGAGACTTGCAGCTGTAATTGCTGCAAAAGGTGGCTCTACAAGTATTGACTTTGGGGGGGGTGAATAGTTATGCATGCTCAAGTTCTGTTTTTTGTCTTATTTCACAAAAAATATTTTGCATCTTCAAAGTGGTAGGCATGTTGTGTAAATCAAATGATACAAACCCAAAAAATCTATTTCAATTCCAGGTTGTAAGGCAACAAAATAGGAAAAATGCCAAGGGGGATGAATACTTTCGCAAGCCACTGTGTGTGTATGTATATATTCAGGCTGTGTGTAATTTTCTAGAGCAGGGGTGTCAAACTCATTCCATGGAGGGCCTAGTGTCTGCTGGGTTTTGGTTTCTCCTTTCAATTAAGACCTAGACAACCAGGTGTGGGGAGTTCCTTACTAAACAGTGACCTTCATTCATCAAGTCCAAGGGAGGAGCGAAAACCCGCAGGCACTCTGCCCTACGTGAATGAGTTTGACACATGTTGTAGAAGAGCATGAACCCAATGTGGCTGTCCTGGCATTGCCTCTTGTTGTGTAACCTCAAATGATCTACCTCCAATGGAAACACCATCAGATGTCAAGCCATGCAGCCAGACACATACAGTATGGGTAAGGTGTTGATATCACACATGATATGGACTCAGTCACAACTTTCACTGTTATGCTTTAGTCTTACAATAGGAAAGCTGTTGAGCATATTATGTCAATTAATATAATTGATAAATACATTCACGTGTTGGGTGCATTGTTGAAAAAGCTATGGTCAGGTTTACAAGCATGGTTGCAAAGCATCATTTGATACCTGCTATAAAAGTTGTTTCCTGCTGTCATCTCAGTAGTCTAATTTCAACAGGCAGACATAGATGCTTCTCCATGTATTGTCTCCTAGGGGCTTTGCTTTCTCATTAGAGGGTAGTTTGTAAATGCTGTAAGTGGAYCCTAATATCCCCTCTGGGGGTCCATGAAACATCTTCATGAATGAATCTATTAGCTACTCACTGGGCATGGAAGTCAATAAGCACAGGCAGGTCACTGTTGATGACTCTCTCTGTGAAGTACTCATGGTCCTGCACATTGAAGGAGACCTCTCTGCGGGAAGTGTGGGGCAGGGAGCGGGGCAGAGTGCGTTTGGGGGAAATGAAGGATAGAGGGGTAGTGGAGGAACGCATGGAGGTAGAGAAGGAGGAGGTGGAGGCCGGGAGACAGCGAAGGTCTTTTACTGAGAGGGTCCAAATTCTACGGACTAACAGCCGGTGAGCCATCTGAAAAGAGACATAAATGGGGGAAGAGAACAGAAGACTGATAAATGTAATTTCATGGCACCATAATCAAAACAGGGCCGCTACTCAGGCAGAGCTACTATGGTTGGACAGTGACATCAGGGGGAGGAAGGACACCTATGCAAGACATTCTTGTTTACCACCATACAGTAACGTGTAGGTGTGTGAGAGATGGCTGGCTTTGTGGCTATTATGCATAACATAAACAGCAGGGAACTAGATTCAAACAGATTCCCTAGCTAGCTAACGTTAGCTAACTTCACTGACAACTGCTGATACGGCAATAAACCACCAGAGTTTTTAGATAGTTCTTTTTCTAGTGGCTTGACCATCCAATAAAACGGCGTCGTGTTTCGCAACCACTGTGTGAGTATTTACGAAATAGGCTTAGATTTTTCTTCGAATAARCTCCGTGTGACTTTGCCTGCGTCTTCCTTCTCTCTTTCCACGCGCCTGTGTCCTCCCATTATAAAACGCCCACATCCACAAACCGGAGCAAAACTACTGCCATTACGTGCCAATGTCACCCAGAATATCATTGTAGTGACACAGACAAATAACACAAAACACTTACCGTTCTGTACACTATCGTACTGTATGAAGTACTTCCGTTTACAGTTCAGATAAGAGGACGCACAGATTATTTGTGGGTCTCATGTTTAAATTTGAGCGAGTAGCGCCGCCACGAGTTAAAATTCAGAACTACAGTGGCGCCAGTGCACTTGAAGGGTTATGAAAGGTTCTCTTGCAAAACAATGGGAAGACCTCGAGGTAAGAGTTCTCGAGATAGAGTAGGTGAGGTGGTTTTGCAAATCGTGGAGACCTCACCACACGGAATCTGACACAGAAGGAGATATTATTGTCTACCGTTGTCAATTAATCATACAGCGCAAAATATTGCGGATACCCATACAAAATTACCATAAGGAGCTGCTTTCAATCTTGAAGATGTAACAGATGGAAAGAGAATGGGGATACCTAGTCAGTTGCACAACTGAATGCATTCCGCATTTAACGCCTCTGAATCAAAGAGGTACTGGCGGCTGCCTTAATCGACGTCTACGTCATCGGTGCCCGGGGAGCAATTGTTGGGGATTAACTGCCTTGCTCAAGGAGAGAACGGTAGATTTTTTTCACCTTGCCGGCTCCGGGATTCAAACCAGCGACCTTTCGGTTACTGCCCCAACGCTCTAAACCGCTATAGGCTATCTGCCTACAAAGTTCACTGCATTGAGCTCAGGCATCTATAAATTCACCTAAGCGAAATTATCAATATGGGTAGCATGCTGGCCCTTTCTCTTCAGAGAACCATTCATTCATAATTGATGGGGAGACTAAAATGAAAGTGAGAAGTGAGGCTGTCTCGACCACCTTTCATGTCAGATGGCCACCGGATGAAAGGTAGAGAGATGTGGGTGTGTGAGGTGCAGAGGAGACTGAGACTAGATAAGGAGAGTAGAGTAGAGGAGAGTGTTGAGAGGAGAGTAGACAGCAGACAGACAGACAGACAGACAATGGATTCAGAAATGGGGGCAAGGCATTGCTGCTGCTGCTGCTGATGATGATGTGGACAGAAGGACCAGACTGCTGCATTAACAATGAATGGATATTCAATCAAAGCCAGCTCATTCCTGAAGTTGAGAACTGAGAAGGCAGAGAGAATACACCTGACCCTGTGAGTGGCTTGCACTTATTCTTTGTAGACCTGTAGTACTTCTTACCATGAATTATCTTTTGTACACATAATCATTGCACTGCACTCAATGTTTTCTCTTTGACTGTCCTTTCCTCTCTGTGTTTATTATTCTGTCTTTTCACAGCAGTGGAGGCTGGTGGGAGGAGTTATCGGAGGACAGGCTCATTGTAATGGCTGGAATGGAATTAATAGAACGGAGTCATACCTGTGCTTTCCATATGTTTGATATGTTTGATACCGTCCCATTTATTCCATTCCAGCCATTACAACGAGCATGTCCTCCTATAGCTCCTACCACCAGCCTCCTCTGTTTCACCACTGCTGTATTATGTCACAGTGATTTCTTGGACACGGACTGTTTTCTCTGGATGTAGTGCAATAGCTTTGATGACTTAACTCTGAATAACTCTGTGTCAGTGGAGGCTGCTGAGGGGAGGACGGCTCATAATAATGGCTGGAACGGAGCAAATGGAAACCACGTGTTTGATATATTTGATACTATTCCACTAATTCCCCTCCAACCATTACCATGAGCCCATCCTCCCCAATTAAGGTGCCACCAACCTCCGGTACTCTGTGTTAATTCTGTACATTTGTATCCACTGCCTACTTACAGGGTGCCTTGTTGAACGAGATGTTTTGACCTATCCGGACATTGGTGAAGTGACTTCAGGATTTTTTAAAAACTAACTACATTTAGGAAAAGTCTAACAAGAGGTCTTCCCTGAGCATATCAACCAGAGGTGGTCATCTTACCAAGTGAAATGTTTTACCCCATCCAATACCATTAAACACAGTCTCCCATCTACCTCCACCTGTAACAAGGTAGAATGTCCCAGCCTTCCCGACACTGGCAGTTTGAACGTGGGGACAGATCTGATGACTTCTGGAGGCACCTCAAAGAGGGGGAGGAGGAGAGAGGAGCAGATGTAATGCTCCAGAGGACGGGTGAAGAGATGAGACCCTCTATCACCCTCCGCCCCCCACCTTTGTTCCGCAGCATCGGGCTGTCGGCCAGCCTACCGCCCCACCGACGTCTCCGCTCCATATTCCGCAGATCCAGAGCGGTGCTGCCTGCGAATACACACGCCGGCGCGGTTTCAGGAACACACACCCTCCAAGATTTACTGTCAGGCACCCACATCAACACACTCCCACATCAACTGACTCACAATGACGTAGTGTCAGAGAAGGACGTTCACATAAACACAGACTCAGAGACACAAACACAGCCCAAGAGACTCATGAGTGCACATGGGCTCACTGTATTAGAACCACCAACAGGACCTCTCACAGATACACTCTCATTCATAGTCGGTGCTGAAAGCAGACAGCAGGGCGGACAGCCTTTTTCTCAGGATTCCCCACCCTTAAGGACCCATATCAAAGGCAGGGCAAGATGGGGCAGAGCAGTGTCTCCTCTTAAAATGCGAGATGATCTTGGGACTGGAGAGGGAGGAGTGAAAGAGAAGCAGAAGGTGAAGAGGAGAAGGAGGAGGCTGGACTGTAAAGGAGAGGACCAAGCCAATGACAGATATGTCCCGTCCTTCACCCCAGAGACAGAGGGAGATGGTGGACTGTGCCAGTGGTTACAGAGTCTGGGGATTAGAGATAGAGAGGAGGAGGCCACTTCCCCCAACAGAAGTAAACAGCAGCAGAGTGGGTTCAGAGAGAGGATGGCTGGACACAGAGAGGGGTATTCACATCCAGCAGCCAACCACAGGAGAGACAGACGCCCCCACTTCCTCCCGCCTATCTGTCAGTCTGGTTCCCTCCTGCATGTACCCCTGCTGCTTCCCGAAAACTCCCCACCACCTTCGCCATGCACCTCCCCACACGCCCCCTTCCATCCCTTGCCTGTACCCCTCCTCCACTCTCTCCCGTTCAGGAGGAAGTGATATTGTCCAGCAAAGGAAAGGGGTCTCTCAACTCAAGAGGCCCATTTGTGTTTATGCTGTATGCAGTTTTCTGTCTTGTTACTTCGGCATATTCTGACTGATACTTAGCTTATGTAAGGTTATATAATGTATTTGCATATAGCTCATTACGCCTACACATCCTTAACAAGTCTTATCCAGGTATAATGTATGTTGCTCTTGCCTATTATACTGTACGTCCTTTACAAATAATCACATGAATAGTTTCTAAGGATATGCTGTCCTGTCACATTTCAATTGCATTAAAAGTAGCATGTATAGTTTGAAAGATCCAGGGCATTGTTGTTTCTCAGGATTAACATCAACAAGTGAACTAACCTCAGTGTTTCAGTAATGGTGTGCCCTGCCTTGTCCGTCTATAGACCGTGTCCAGATATCCCCCGCAGAGGGCCCCCTCCCCTGATCAGAGAGGAGGCCCATGTTATTTTTGAGGTGTCGGTTGGGGCCTGAACAGTGCTGTGCTCTGTGTGCAGCCTGTGGTGGGAGCGGCGTGTCAGGGCCAGAACACCGGCGTCTCAGTCCTCCTCACTGCCCGCCTCGCACAGCCTGCCGTTTATGTGTTTACCCTCAAACACAGCCCAAAATGTTTGTGAGTCAGGCTCTTTTTTTTTTTAAGTCCACCCGCCCCTTTCCCATTAGCCGCCAAACAAACATTGCACCGGAAATTGCAGGGATATCTGGGATTTTTGAGGGGTCCCAGCAGAGGGGCGAGGTCGAGAACAAGGGTGCTTTCTGTGACATCTTAGAGGTGAGGTGAGGCGGGGGGGTGGGCAGAGTCAGTAAGCTTCATTACAACTGATCAACAGGCACAGGTGACCCAGTTTCCGATGCCCTTTGACCTTGTTACGTTCCTTGAGCCCACAGTGCGTGCCACRCCTGACCTCARTCYTCACCAAGCTGACCCYAGCGCTAGGCTAATGGTAACCATTGACGTAGCTGTTATAAGGCCCCGTGTCACATGTAGCAGCAACCTKTTTTTTGGACTGCTAACTGGTCTAGCTTGTTTCCTCTCATTCCTTCTCCCTCCTTGTCCATTCWCTCCACAYYACAGACAGGACAGTGGGCCCAGTACAACCATTGGTGAGGCTGAGATTTTATGTCACCCCCAAACAAAGGAATAATGAATGAGAAAGTGTATACTCTTTGTTCACAGGGTGCTATCTGGGTTTTATCCAAGCCTCGTCCTCGCCAAACSCCAATGTCCTTACTCATAATGGCCTGGTGACACATATAGTACATGGCACAGTAAAATGGCTGTTGTTAGCTTAAATTGTTCCCAACAGGGCAAGTACAGTAAATGGCCTTGTACTTATTTAAATTAAAGTGAAACAGAAACCAAAGTCCAAGTCCGCTTTTTCTCAGTCTCTTCATTTTCACTGTTTCTGCTCTTTCATCTGTGCTGTATACAGACTCAGAGCCTTTCTCTCTCTGTCCAGACGCAAGCTCTCTAATTTAGACCTCTGTCTGCTCTTTATTTTCCCTCTATACATCTTAAATTATCATCAATTAGGAGATTGTTTGATTTCAAATGCATAGCTATTTGAAAAGGGCTTTGTTTGATTGCAATGAATGACTACTTGGTCTATGTTTCGTGTGAAGAGTGAAAGTGTACACAGACTGTTGATATATAGGAAAGCATATTTACATGTACAGTATAATACTAATGTGCGATGTGTTTAAGAGTGAGTGTGAATATGTGCATGCACACATACTGTAGTGTAGTAAAGTGTACCTGCATAAGGATGTAAATTCATGGAGGGAGCTAAACCTGATAGTGTGTAGCAGTAGAGGCGTGCACATGTGCAGGTGCACGAAGGTGTGTGTGTGTTTCTGCCCTCTCCGTCTCCTCCGTGCTGCTCTACTCTTCTACCAGTGTGGAAGTCAACAGAAGAGTTCCTGTTCTAGGTTTAAAAATAACTGTGGGACTTAAATTCCTCTCTCTCTCTTTCCTCTTTCTCTCTCCCTCTCCCATAACCTCTCTCTTCACTTGTTTTGGAACAGGCTGTGTTCTTTCTCTCGCTCCCAGTCACCCTGCCCCTTCCCATGTGCCAGCATTGAGACACACACCCAATGCTGATGTGATTTGAGCGATCACAGGCCATATACATACAGTTTTAGTGCACAAAAATATCTGTGTGTGTTTGTGTAACAGAATGCACCTCAACAGGTGTGACAAGCAAGAGCTCCCTCCTGACTTTAACGAACACTCCACACCTGTCCCCCTTCTCTTCTAATCTTCCCCCTTCGCCTCGCATATGTAAACCAGTGGAGGCTGCTGAGGGGAGGACAGCTCATAATAATGGCTGGAATGGAGCAAATTGAATGGCATATGGTTATGTGTTTGATACCGTTCCACCAATTCCTCCAACAATTACCACAAGCCGGTCCTCCCCGATTGTTTGTATTTTTGTATTTATTTAACCTTTATTTAACTAGGCAAATCAGTTAAGAACAAATTCTTATTTACAATGAAGGCCTACCAAAATGCAAAAGGCCTCCTACGGGGTGGGGGCTGGGATTAAAAATATACATAAAATAAAAATATAGGACAAAACACACATCACAACAAGATAGACAACGCTACATAAAGAGAGACCTAAGACAATAACATAGCAAGGCAGCGACACATGACAACACAGCATGGTAGCAGCACAACATGACAACAACATGGTCAATTAAGGTACCATCAACCTCTTGTGGTTTAAACACACCATCTATCCCTCTTACACACCCCATGCCTTCCCTCCAGCTGACCATCTCTGTTTTACCTTTCTCATGGAACCAACTTGTTGTTTTGGAATAAAAGTTGGTAATGGAGGAATTAGGTCTGAACTGCCAGTCATGAAATGGCAGACCTCGTCTTTCTTTTCAGTGATCTCACAGAACTATCCCCCCTTCTTTACTCTCTACCTCTGTTCTCAGTCTCTCCCTCTCTTTTTCTATTTCCACCACAGAAGGTTTGTGGCACCTTAATTGGGGAGGATGAGTTGAATGGTATCAAATACTTTAAACACATGGTTTGATGCCGTCACCTCTCTGATTCAGAGGGGTTGGGTTAAATGCGGAAGACACATTTCAGTTGAACACATTCAGTTGGACAACTGACTAGGTACCCCCTTTTCCCTTCCCATTCCATTCGCTCCGTTCCAGCCATTATTATAAGCCGTCCTTCCCTCAGCAGCCTCCAATGATTTCCACAGACTTGTTTATGAAAATATAATGTTTGATCTCTTTCTCAGCTGCCACCGCCCATCTTTTTTCCACTCCTTCCACTCCCCCTTTACCTTCCCACTTACCGCCGTCAATTCCATTTGATCATAAACGGGGAGGGATTTCCACTGAAGTAGTCAAAGATCTGAAAACAAACCAGTGTCACTTTAGCTATTACCAGTTGACGTTTGCTGTCAACATAGAATGCAAAGGTCAGCAGAAAGGTCATTGAATATTTGCAATGTCTATGCGTGAATATCCATCTCAGAGAGAGAGAAGTGTGTGTGTGTGTGTGTGTGTGTGTGTGTGTGAATTTTGAGTGTCTGTGCGTGTGTGTTTTCTGTTGGTGTTATATTGGAAAGTGTATGTATGCGTTGGGTGGGACCAGTTCAGACTACAGTGGAAAGGACACGTCCTTTGATGAGTCATGGTAGCCTAAGCTTTGAGGAAATATGAAAACAACAACATGGCTGTGAGTGTGTCCATCTATTACCCTCCATTTTTTCTCGCTGGGGGGGGGGGATCTTCTTACCTTGACCAATTACATCACCTCATTACACAGTCAGGAAGAGACAGAGATGGATTGAGTGGGAAGAGGATAAAGGAGTGTGTGTGTATGTGTGTGTACAGTCTGCGTGTCTTCAGTAAAACAGTGTGTAATGCGGCACACTTTGTCGTCACAGTTCGTGTCAGTGTACAGTACCAGTTAAAAGTTTGGACACACCTACTCTATGAACGGTTTTTCTTTATTTTTACTATTTTCTACATTGTTGAATAATAGTGAAGACATACAAACTATGTAATAACACATATGGGATCATGTAGTAACTAAAAAAGTGTTAAACAAATCAAAATATATATATTTCCTTCAAAGTAGCCATCCTTTTTCTTGATGACAGTTTTGCACACTCTTGGCATTCTCTCAACCAGCTTTATGAGGAATGCTTTTCCAACAGTCTTGAAGGAGTTCCCACATATGCTGAGCACTTGTTGGCTGTTTTTCCTTCACTCTGCAGTACAACTGCTACCAAACCATCTCAATTAGGTTGAGGTCAGGTGATCTGATCCAACACTCCATCACTCTCCTTATTGGTCAAATAGCCCTTACACAGCCTGGAGGTGTGTTTTGGGTCAATGTCCTGTTGAAAAACAAATGATAGTCCCACTAAGCGCAAACCAGATGGGATGGCGTATTGCTGCAGAATGCTGTGGAAGCCATGCTGGTTAAGTGTGCCTTGAATTCTAAATAAATCACTGACAGTGTCACCAGCAAAGCACTCCCACACCATCACACCTCCTCCATGCTTCACAGTGGGAACCACACATGCGGAGATCATCCGTTCACCTACTCTGCGTCTCACAAAGACACGGCGGTTGGAACCAAAAAATCTCAAATTTGGACTTATCAGACCAAAGGACAGATTTCCACCGGTCTAATGTCCATTGCTTGTGTTTCTTGGCCCAAGCAAGTCTCTTCTACTAATTGGTGTTCTTTAGTAGTGGTTTCTTTGCAGCAATTTGATCATGAAGGCCTGATGCAGTCTCCTCTGAACAGTTGATGTTGAGATGTGTCTGTTACTTGTACTCTGTGAGGCATTTATTTGGGTTGCCATCTGAGGTGCAGTTAACTCTAATGAACTTATCCATTACAGCATAGGCAACTCTGGGTCTTCCTTTCCTGTAGCGGTCCTCATGAGAGCCAGTTTCATCATAGCGCTTGATGGTTTTTGTGAATGCACTTGGAGAAACTTTCAAAGTTCTTGACATTTTCCAGATTGACTGACCTTCATGTCTTAAAGTAATGATAGACTGTCGTTTCTCTTTGCTTATTTGAGCTGTTCTTGCCATAATATGGACATGGTCTGTATACCACCCCTGCCTTGTCACAACACAACTGATTGGCTCAAATGCATTAAGGAAAGAAATTCCACAAATTAACTTTTAACAAGGCACACCTGTTCATTGAAATGCATTCCAGGTGYCTACCTCATGAAGCTGGTTGAGAGAATGCCAATAGTGTGCAAAGCTGTTATCAAGGCAAAGGGTGGCTACTTTGAAGAATCTCAAATATATTTTGATTTAACACTTTTTTGGTTAGTACATGATTCCATGTGTTTTATTTCATAATTATCATGTCTTCACTATTATTCTACAATGTAGAAAATAGTAAAAATGAAGAAAAATTATTGAATGAGTAGGTGTGTCCAAACTTTTGACGGGTACTGTATGTTTGCATGATTGCTGTAGTTTAACAGTGTGTCAGTGGATTGTGGTATGTGTGTCTAACTCTTAACACAGTATCAGTGTGTAACAGGGCACACTATGTGGTCAAAGTGTGTACCAGCTCAGGTAAACCGAGAGCTTCCTGTGTTCGTGTCCATGGGAGCGAGCCCTGGATTAGCCCGACTGTTCTCACCTCCATCCGCTCTGCTTTGGTCTGGACTCACCACCACTAGACCTTTAGCACACTCCCTCCTTCAATAAATGTCTGTGAGAGAAAGAGAGAGCAACGAATGAAGGCCACGTAGAGGGGCACCAAGGGAATCTATGAAGGGTAGAGTTGGATGTTGACGACAGACAGGATATGGAAGGAGGAGAGAGTGATGGATTGAAAGGGGAGTTATCGCTATCATTTCCACCATCATCTTCATAGACTTGTGCAATATTTTGGTATATCAGAGATAATTCCACTGAAACGTCTACACGCCCATCTATATGTATACTTTATCCGTCTCGCTCTCCTCGTCAAGTATTTTTATAAAGAAGAAGGGGACCAAATTCCTAACTGTTTTCTATGGCTGTTCCAGTACTAATGTAGCACACACTAGCCAGCTGAGTATATTTATCTTGCCTTTCACAAAACAACAGCTGGACAGAGGTATGCGTGTGAAAACAACTTAAAAGCATCAATAATATTATTTTAATTCAAACATAAATAAATAAACACCAAAAGCCAGGTCCTCTTTGGAATGTAGTAATTCAGATTTCATTTTTTTTATGAATGAACGCATTCATATTTGGCCACGCCTCAAACCCCTCCTCCCGGTTTGGAATACCCTGGCCTCATGCCCGCCTCTTAATTGGCTAGACCGACTGTGGTAGGCGGAGCTGCAACAAAAGCACGGGGGTAATATATAACCGAGCTGCAAAAATTAATCGATTGAAATGTGCAGGTGTTGATATTCTATGAAGAACACTACACATTCATTTTGGAATTACTGCGCCTTGTTTGACAGTTCCCGTTGTGGGGTTTTGTTCGTGGACTAAAACAACAATTATCTTCTTGTGACAGAATATATATTTTCTTTATTTTTTCATTCAATTGTCATTTGACAACATGAGGACGTTAGTATTGCTTGTTCTGTTTCAAATGACGACTATTGCCTTGGTAAGTGTATGAAATGTTTTTGTACTATATTGGCTTCAGCCAAGCTTGTGTAAACATTGTAAATAGAAGTTCACGTGTCGGTTCGGTCTCTTGTCAGCACAGTGGCGGGTAGTCAACAGACTGCACCACCGACAAGCGTACTGGTCCTCTATCTTCAGCGTAATAAGAAATACGTTTTGGGTCTCTGAATATAGCGTTAATGTGAAGGCACTGTGAATTTGATGTTACAGTTGAGTAAATGCTGTCGTTTTACATTTTACAGTGAACATTTATGGCCAGATGGGGCCACCCCACTACTAAAATCTGTTTCCAGAAAAAGAAGTAGGGTACTGTACTCTGTAATGAAAGTGATGTTGACCACAGTGTCTTCTATACACTAAGATAGAGACAGAAAGGAACAGCGTAGTTATCTGACTCTAATGCATCACATGACAGATGATGTTAACCTGACTCAAGTGCTRATGTTTTACCTGGGTTCCTGAATATCATTGGAATAATGGACCACTACTGCCCTTTAAACCCCAGTGGCACACAAGGACCCAATTAGGGCTCCCAAACTGAGATGAAAAGTGACACATTCAGGTCTGGAAATAGATGGAACCTGCTGTGCGGAAACAATTTAGGCCCCACCACTCAATCCCCCTGGCCCAGGATGGCATGGCAGCAGAGGTATACTTTGGATAGTCTTATCCAACTGTAGACAGGCTGACCCAAAACCTTTTTATCAGGGTTATGGGGGGGCTGTGGTGTTGGGACTCAGGGAGGGGGTCACATTGAATTTCTCTTTCATCCCTGCCAAGAGGAAGGCGACAGCAACAGAGGGTGGGAAAGTGTCCCGGGGGGTTGGTGCTACTGGGTATTTAGTGAATATTTAAGCCAAACACACTTTGAAGATCTTCTGTGCTCTGTGTAGCCTGACTCCACTTGAAACAAACAGTTCCTCGTTCTATTAATGTTTAGGCTATGAACGGCCCTCATTGAAATACTTTTTTCAATCCTCTGTATTGCACCATTCCCTCCAACCTGCCCCCTGTAGGTGAGTGCTGGCTGCCCTGTGATGTGTGAGTGTCCGGCTGGCCCCCCCTCCTGTCCCCCGGGGGTCAGCTCTGTACCTGACGGTTGTGGCTGCTGTAAGGTGTGTGCTGCCCAGCTCAACCAGGACTGCCACGACTCACACCCCTGTGACCACCACAAGGGTCTGGAGTGTAACTATGGCAATGATGTGGGCCACACTCATGGCATCTGCAGGGGTATGTACACAATACAAACGGGGTTGTCAGGGTTCATGAGGGTTGAGTTTAGTCTGGGGTTGTATGGATTCAATGAAAAGTGAATGTTGGTTGTCTTTGATATGGATCTGGCGTTTGAAATTGGTGCCATGTTTAGAAGAGAGAGCATCTTCCTGAGCCACACTGCTGAGAGCAGGGGGCAGAATGTATTTATCTAGGTCCGTGTGTTGCCGCATGCGCGCGCACACACAGACACACACAGGGGTATTTTTATGTGAGGGGGGGTGGTTTCTATATAAAGGAGGGTGTTTGGGGGTGTTGTATGGGAGTCTCGCAGAGGGATTGAAGTGGAACGACATCGTAAACAAGTCAAAATTCCTCTCTGGACTAAGAATAGAGGCTCCTTCATTAAACTAGGGATAGAGTGTCTACCTCCTCTACTGTCATTTCACTTCCTACTTCTAATACACAATTAGTTCTGGACCTTTCTTGTTGATGTGCCCATTCTCTCTCTCTATTCCTTTGTCTCTGTTGTCCCTCTCCTCCACTTTGTTCATTTCCTCACTCAACTTGAACTCATTGTGTTTTAAGCAATAAAACCAAAGGCATGGCCATAGGCTAGTGATACCTCAGATCCTTCTACATACAGACATCATTGTCTTTCCTTTTTAAAAATATGTCTTCCCTAACAGCGAAGCTTGAGGGTCGCTCCTGCGAATACAACGGACGGATCTACCAGAACGGGGAGAATTTCCAGGCTGGCTGCAAGCACCAGTGTACGTGCATTGACGGGGCGGTGGGCTGCGTGCRRCTGTGCCCCAGCCATGTGCCCCTGGCATCGCCCTCCTGCCCTGCGCCGCGCCTGGTCAAGGTGCCTGGGCAGTGCTGTCTCAGTATCGACTGCCACAAGGGCTCATCCGTTGTACCCCCAGTACAACGGCACGCACTGCCTCCAGCCTACCCGCCTTTCCCCTTCATGCCCTACCCTGCCTACCCCTACAAACCATACCCAAAGCCGTACCACTACAAACCCAAGGATACCATGGGAAACGAGCTGGTGGAGGTAGAGAAGAAGTGGGACAAGCTGCGCGGGCACAAGCACCTGGCGGGTAAGAGAGGGCGCCGTGATGTTGCCTTAGTGCCGTCTGTTTCCTCCCTGCAGTAAACGCTATGTTTGTGTTTTAGCCCCCGACTCACAAACAGACCCACTGTGCACTCCTAGCCTTTCCCCTGCATGTGTGTTTGTGTGTGTGTCAGTGCGCCATGTTTTCCACTGACTACTTGTGCACCAGAGGCACACACACCACTCTCTCACAGCATATACCTCTGTCGTCCAGCTTTTCCTTCTCTGTAATCACCCTCCTCTATGCGTCAGTGTTGCCTGTTCTGTGAATGAGGCCAGTGTGCTTACATCTCTCTGTGCCTCTCCCTCTGGTCCTCTCTCCCCCACTCTCTCCTTCCGTCCAGCATGGAGGCAGTTTGGAGGGCAGTGTGTGGTCCAGACCACGAGCTGGTCCCAATGCTCACGCAGCTGTGGGATGGCCGTGTCCTCTCGTGTCACCAATGACAATGCCCGGTGTAAGCTTGTGAAGGAGACGCGTCTGTGCAACATCCGGCCCTGCAGCTCCATGTCCATCCCCGTCAAGGTAAAGTGTGTGTGT
>NW_019944594.1:88657-89801 GCF_002910315.2 Salvelinus sp. IW2-2015 | reverse complement strand
GGAGGAGAGTGGACTGTTCCCCTGGCTGGGTGGTTGGTTTGGTAAGTACACTACAATGATGAATACTGGATTTCGGTGTCCCTAGTTGTTGTTTTTCTTATGCTCATGTGCTGTGCTGCCTGTATCATACCTTGTTTGAAGAAGTCTGTTACAGATGTGGCAAGGACCTCTGGTATGATGCCGTTGCTTGATGCTACAGTTGGAGAGGCTAATACGGAATCAAGCTGTCGCAGGAGAGTGGGCCTGACAGAGGAGGACCCTTGGTTTGCTGCAATTGATGTTGTCGAATGAATAAAAAGGGATGTTTGTCCTCCCTGTTGTGAAGGTTTGAAGTTCCCGGGTGGCGACGAGCCCACCTGGTACAGGTTGTATAGAGGGATGGACCTGAGGGTTTAACATTCATTTTCTCGTTTTTTGGTTAATAATGTGGGATTTTGGACTCAACAAGGCTTCGAGGCGGTCCATGGCCAATTGGCCGCTACATCCCTGATGGCATTTCAGAATAGAATCGCAGTAGATATGTTGTTGGCTGAGCGCGGAGGTGTTTGTGCCATGTTTGGGGAGCAATGTTGTACTTTCATTCCCAAAAATACAGCGAATGATGGAAGTCTTACCGCCGCCCTAGAGGGTCTTCGCACGCTTAATGGGAAGATGAAACAGCACTCCGGAGTGGACACTACTATGTGGGATTCTTGGATGGATGCTTTTGGCAATTATAAAATGCTTGTTTCCTCTATCCTTGTCTCAATTTCTGTTTTTGCCGCGATACTTGTGCTTTGTGGTTGCTGTTGCATTCCATGTGCTCGCACTCTGATACCCTATCTGCTATAGACCCAAAGCAGACCGATAGGGGTCAGATGTACCCACTCCTTGCTATTGAGGAAGCTGAGCCTGGGTATCAATTTGATGACTAGTGATGGCTAGAGGATTTACTATTGTCACGTCTCTGGTGAGACGTGAAGAGGGGGAATTAAAAAAAAATTGTCTGCTGACAAATTTTACTGTGGTCACGTCTTTTAAGACGTGAAGAGGGGGATTTGTAATAAATGATGTTTTTATTGACCTTAACACTTAGCTATAATATTGTTATAATGCCTTCATTATTAAAGCAGACGTGGTTGTAACACTTTGCTGCACCCCACAG
>NW_019944594.1:70909-86365 GCF_002910315.2 Salvelinus sp. IW2-2015 | reverse complement strand
TTTAACTTGCAGTATCAGCATTTATAAGGTTTGAGTTGGACCCTACAATCAACCAGGAAACCTTCCCACAGATTAAGTCTAGTCCTGGACTTAAAAGCATACTCAATGGAGAATCCATATTGAAATAGCTTCTTAGTCCTGCACTATCTTTAATTTGTGTCCAGGAAGTTGGTGTATAGCCTTCTACACAGAGGTTTCACTTTAAGCTTCCAGTGAGAATCAACAGGGGACATCGAGTTTTGACGTTTTGAATCCAAAGATCATTTTTAATTGTATTTATTTCTTCTCTGAATTGCACCACCAGCCACGGGGGCAGGGTGGACAGACAGACATGCCAGTTGGTAGGAAGTTGTTGTCTCAGTACCACAGGGCGGCAGGGTGGACAGACAGACATGCCAGTTGGTAGGAAATAGATAGACAGTGCCTAGATACCTTCTCTAAAGCCAGGAACACATTTAGAATGAGTCCCAAATGGCACGCTATTCTCATAGGGCCCTGGTCAAAAGGAGTGCACTATAAACTGAATAGGCTGTCATTTGGGATGCATCAGCCTTTTAAAAGATTATGTCAAATCTGAGGTGTGTCCATTTGGGATTTATCTCACCGCTCGAGGTTTGAAGACGTCTGACAATCATAGATGTTTGGGAAGCACTACTTTGAGACGTGGGTGTTATTATCATTTTATACCATTTCAAAGTTGAAATGTACCTGCAGGAAATCAACTGTATATGTTTCTAATATATGAGAAAGGAACTCAAACTCAATAGGACTTTTCTATTGAGAGAATGAGTCAATGATAGATTATTATTATTATTATTATTAGCTTATCAGCATTGTGTACTCTCACTGAGGACCTATAAGAAACAGTTTCACCTTTGTCCCGCCCCCTTTCTCACTTGTCACACACCTTTTCTCGTATGATTGACACTGCAGCTATCCACTCCCAACACTCCATCCACAATGTTAAAGCCCAACACTAATTATAAGAGGACTGGGGTCCGTTYAAGAGCGGGCGATGTTCTGACAAAATGTTTCTGATTAGAAAAGAGATGAGTGGACATGATTCTGTCCCAGAGGCCAGTCTGTTCTACACAMGGTAGAAGTATTCATTAGGCMCCGAACGGAGGAACAACAGACTGCAACGGGAAGAGACTACCTGGACTCCAATAACAAACACTCATTAGCGTTTTTTCCGTTTTTAAAAACGTTTTCAGTTGCATGCCCTAATGAATACAACCCTGTCAACTAACGTGTCCGTTTGTTCCATAGAAATATAATGTTCAGAACCCATAGAATATAATGGTGCATTGTCATGTATGCAATTTCAATGCTCCTATCAAACCTAAATGGTTGAATGAATGTGTTGTTCCATACCATGTTACTCAACAGAATCCATGTTGCTGTAGAATGTCATTTCACCCATCTGTTGTTGTCTGAAAGCTTCCATTTGCTGTAGAATGTCATTTCACCCATCTGTTGTTGTCTGAAAGCTTCCATTTGCTGTAGAATGTCATTTCACCCATCTGTTGTTGTCTGAAAGCTTCCATTTGCTGTAGAATGTCATTTCACCCTCTGTTGTGTCTGAAGCTTCACATGTGCTGTAGAAGTGTCATCCACACTGTTGTTGTCTGAACGCTTCATTGCGTATGACATTACAACCATACTGGTTATGCCTGATAATGTTCTAAGCGGATGTTTTGTAAAAACTTTATAAAGAACATGTTTGAAAGGACTTGAAAACTTTAGCATTATAGTTATGCACTAATGTTTCATAACTTATTTCTATGGGATGACTGTCACTACTCCACTCCAGAAATTAGTACTCACTTTCTCGATGAGGTACAACCAGACACGATAAATGCCTTCACTGCTATGAGGCTTATATGAGCATATTAATAAAGTTAATAATACTGATTCTATGGGATGTGTTTGATCCAGTCTGTTGTGTAATATCGTTCTCCCATAACACTTGCGCCCCAAAATGCCAAAAAGGTCTAGTGCTGTAACATCGCGTCCAAACTTCGTTAGCAATACAGAAAAGGCTGGGGACGAGGTTAGTCTTTCTCCCTCCTGAAGTATTTCATCAGTCCTGGGTCCAATACAAGACAGAAAGTCGTGAGGGAGAGGTTGTAAGTCTTCTCCACTCCTGAAGTATTATCATACACGTCCTGTGGTCAATAGACAGAAAAGTCTGGGGACGAGGTTAGTCTTCTCCCATCCTGAAGTATTTCATTCAGTCTGGTCCAATACAGAAATCCTGAGGGACGAGGTTAGTCTTCTACCACTCCTGCAAGTTTAATTTCATCAGTCTGGGTCCATAAAACAGAAGTCTGGGGACGAGTTTAGTCTTCTCGCACTCACTGACCAGTTATTCATCAGTCCTGGGTCCAATACAAAAAGTCTGGGACTGAGTTAGTCTTCTCCACTCCTGAAGTAATTTCATCGTCCTGGTCCATACAGAAAGTCTGGGACGAGGTTTAGTGCTTCTCCACGTCCTGAAGTATTTCATCAGTCCTGGGTCCAGATACAGAAATGTCTGGGGACGAGTTAGTCGTCTCCACTGCCTGCACGTATTTCATACAGTCCTGGGTTAAGAGTTGTCGTGTCTGGTTTTTCGCACTTCAGCTCTGTGGTGAAAGCTGAACCAGAAGCTTGCCGTCATGTCGTCTTGTGTTGTCTGTTAAAACAGTCCCACAGGCCGTCTGGTAAAACAGTCCCACAGCCGTTCTGGTAAAACAGCCCACAGCCGTTCTGGTAAATACAGTCCACAGCCTTCTGGTAAAGACAGTCCCCACAGGCCGTGTGTACCATTCAGCACAGACACTTTCATTGCCAGACGACTAAATATTAGGGAAGCGTGTTTCTTAATGTTTTGTACACTGTAGTTATGCTGTACTTTCTTAGTATTATTATTGTTAACATTAATGGATGTGATTGTAGTTCCTGCTTTGAAAAGGACTGAGAAGGACCTAGTCCCACAGAGGGGCGGTCTGCCTGGTGTGACTGTATGTTCACACAGAGGGGCGGTCTGCCTGGTGTGACTGTATAGTCACCACAGAGGGCGGTCTTGCCTGGTGTGACTGTAATAGTCACCACAGAGGGGCGGTCTGCCTGGTGTGACTGTATATTCACCACAGTGGGGCGGTCTCCTTGGTGTGACTGTATATAGTCACCACCAGAGGGGCGGTCTGCCTGGTGTGACTATATTCACCACAGAGGTCCGTCTGCTGCTGGGTTGTGACTGTATAGTCACCAGCAGAGGGGCGGTTGCCTAGTGTGACTGTATAGTCACCACAGAGGGGCGGTCTGCCTGTGTGACTGTATAGTCACCACAGAGGGGCGGTCTGCCTGGTGTGACTGTTACGTCACCACAGAGGGGCGGTCTGCCTGGTGTGAACTATAGTCACCACAAGAGGGGCGGTCTGCCTGGTGTGACTGTATATCACCACAGAGGGGCGGTCTGCCTGGTGTGACTGTCATGTCACCACAGAGGCCGGTCTGCCTTCTGGGTGACTGTTATAGTCACCACAGAGGGGCGGTCTGACTGTATAGTCACCACAGAGGGGCGGTCTGCTGGTGTGATGTATAAGTCACACACAAGAGGGGCGGTCTGCCTGGTGTGACTTATAGTCACCACAGAGGGGCGGTCTGCCTGGTTGACTGTATGTCACCACAGAGGGCCAGTCTCCCTGGTAGTGACTGTATAGCTCACCACAGAGTCGGTCTGCACTGGGGACGATAGTCACCACAAGGGCGTTCTGTCTGTATAGTCACGCACATGGAGGGCGATCTGCCTGGTGTGACTGTTAGTCCCACGAGGGGCGGTCTGCCTGGTGTGAATGATATAGTCACCACAGAGGGGCGGTCTGCCTGGTGTGACTGTAATAGTCACCACAGAGGGGCGTCTGCCTGGTGTGACTGTATAGTCACCAGGGTCCATGTCTGCCTGTGTGACTGTATAGTCACCAAGACCTGCTGTTGTGTGTAGATCCCACAGCAACGGTCTGCCTGCGTGTGACTGTATAGTCACCAACACAGGTCCAGTCTGCCTGTTGTGACTGTTAGTCACCACAGAGGGGCGGTCTGCCGGTGTGACTGTATAGTCACCACGAGGCGTCTGCCTGGTGTGTGACAAATGAATCAGTCGTCTTTACTTTCTACCTCCAATAAAAGGAGAGGACCAGTGAAACCCCCTGCTGTCATGATGTCATGATGTCTGGGATGTACTACAGTGGGACTACTGGGGAAACGGCTAATAAACCAAAATTTTCTTCTGTACACATACAGCATGCCAAAGTGTTTTTCTCCCTCATTAATGTAACATGGGCAGAACCTGCCTGTCCAAGCCCACATCAATGTAACATGGCAGAACCTGCCTGTCCCAAGCCCACATCAATGTAACATGGGCAGAACCTGCCTGTCCAAGCCCACATCATAGTAAGTCTCTCTGAAATATGGTTGATTCAAGGGAAGTGTTTGTCATGTCTTTGGTCACATTCGAGTGGGTCACACAAAAACACGTAATGATTGGTTGACATTAGAGCCTCCCAGCATGCAGGCAGGCGATGGCTGCAGGATGAAGTTGGTGAAGAGCAACTGCAGAACTTAATGCGGTCGACATGTAGGCGCAAGGGGACAATGTTTATCCCCATAACTTTGAAAGGCACGTGACAAAAGTGATCTGCATTGAACGCGCCCAATGGAGATAGCTTTGGACTTTAAACCTCGTCTCAAATGAGCCAAATCATTGTCCTGAAAACCTATTCCCACCGAGAGTAGCCTGTAGGGTTTTCTTCAGTTTCGTCCTACTGAACAGTACCCGGACAAGAGAGAAAGGTCAACAGAGAGGAGAGTCAGGGGGACTGAGATCGGGTCATGTTCATTATGGCACATCATAGCAAAACATCACACAAGAATACGAAAACAAAACGTTTTATTGGAAACTTCAGGCTGTTTTCGATCTGTTTCTTCCATGTGATGCCTAATGAACACAACCCAGTAGTGTCAGTCAGGAGGTGTGAGATCTGTTTTCTTCCATGTGATGCCTAATGAACACAACCCAGTAGTGTCAGTCAGGAGGTGTGAGATCTGTTTTCTTCCATGTGATGCCTAATGAAAACCCAGTAGTCAGTCAGGAGTGGTGATCTGTTTTCTTCCATGTGATGCCTAATGAACAAACCCAGTAGTGTCAGTCAGGAGGTGTGAGATCTGTTTTCTTCCATGTGATGCCTAATGAACACAACCCAGTAGTGTCAGTCAGGAGGTGTGAGATCTGTTTCTTCCATGTGATGCCTAATGAACACAACCCAGTAGTGTCAGTCAGGAGGTGTGAGATCTGTATTTGAGACCAGAAGATAAAGCCTTGTACCTGGCGTCAGGCTTGTTCACACTTACAGTCTGACTGATCTACACAGAACCTTGCATCATAAATATCTACCCATTTTATTTGTAGATCAGTCAGTCACATTAGGGTTGATCCGAGAACACGGCCCTCCTATTCAGTCCCTCTGCTCTGGGCTGTTCCTCCTCTCTTCTCTCCTTTAGTCTTTTTCCCCTAAGTGCTACTTTGTTTATGGACTAGAAATTGCTTCCTTCCTTCCTCCGGCAGCGCGCCTCCTGGGTCCGGTGTGTGTGTTGTAATTGCCACGGCGGTGACCTACAAACCCATAGTGACGGAAGTTATAATGCTACCGTCTCTCCTGTCCCATTCTATTCGGACACCATTTTGAGATCTCTGGGTCCACCTCAAGTCTTAAGTGGCTTCTTTTCATAAATAGATGATGAGTCTCGCTCTCCTTTGGAGACGAACAAAAATGTTCAGATGTTCTGTGGTCAGAGGAGATAGGAAAGGTCACCCTCTGCTGTTAACCAGTCGGTCTGTTTTGTCCTTCAGAAGAAAGACACACAACAAGAACTTAATTATAAATCAATTTACTTTATTTAAATCAGCGACGTTAGGCAGTTACACTATGAACAATAAGAAAATAAACAAAAGACAGGACAGAACGTCAAATAAAAACATGAAAGCTCCAGATAACAATCACTGCTCTTGGCACTGGATAGAACATTTGTGAAAACAACACATATTATATTAGGCTTGGGGGGGGGGGGTGCCTCCAATATACATCATGTTGTGGTGGTGAGAGCCGGACTAGTGAACTTAAATACCAGCTTTTTACTACGTCTCAGAGGACATGTTCCAAGCTGATTACGCTCAGTGGCCTGCCAGACCTCAACGTCTGGAGAGGTGGTTAACATATCAGCTAACCACATCTAGATCCAGTTAACCACACCTAGATCAGTAACACATCTAGATCCAGTTAACATCTAGATCCAGTTAACCACATCTAGATCCACGCTAACCACATCTAGATCCAGCTTAACCCATCTAGATCCAGTTAACGCACTATCTAGATCACGTTACCACATCTAGATCCAGTTAACCACATCTAGATCCAGTAACCACATCTAGATCAGTTAACCACCAACATTACCCTAGATCCAGTGTAACCAGCATTCTAGAATTCCAGTTAACCACATTATAGTCCAGTTAAACCACATCTAGATCCAGTTAACCACATCTAGATCCAGTTAACCGGACAGATTCAACCTGCTACTGGATTCAAAATGTACTCCAATTAAAAACCTCCATCCAGAATGTTTAGTCCAGGACAGATCTGTGTCTGGGAAACAGTTACCGTAAGATGTAGCAATCTGAGACCCGACTGTGAAGTCGATGACGTGGCATATAACCATTGGTCGTCGTGTGCAGCTCGACTGGAACTGACCTAATAGTACAACTTTCAGATTGAACCATGTTTTTATATCATGACCCTCACACAACCCCACTACCTGAACCCCACTACCGTCACTAAGGTCAGGGGTCATGGCCCTTATAATCATCTTCACTATCCTCATCATCATCATCATCATCAATTCTTCATTAAAAACGAGGAATTTTCATATGACATATACTCCATTTTAAAATGGTCGTGCAACACAAAAAAGAAAAATTATGTAAAAAAAAAAGAAATGTTTTAAGGTAAAGAGGATCTGTGTCCATCCAACAGAAGAATCAAGACATCCCTCTCCCAAAATGAGATATGAATAAATCATGATATACAAAACAAAACACCATATAAAAACATGATCAGTCCTCAATGAATAATGGTTTGTGTATATACTGGACTGGCCAATGCCTGTTTGAGATCCATCGTGATTGTGACGTCCTAGAAAGCTGATGGTAGGTTGCCTCTAAATAACCACAGATACAGGATCAGTCAACCCTAACCGTACCCTGACCTTAAAGGACCAGTGCAGTCAAAAAAAAGTGATTTACTTGTTTTTTTATATAACCTATTTCCACACTATGAGGTTGGAATAATACTGTGAAATTGTTAAAATGATGATAATGCCTCTTTAATGTCAGAGCTGTTTGAAAAGACTGCCTGAAATTTCAGCCTGTTTAGGTGTCCATAAATTCATCTGACTCTGGGGTAAGTAGAAAAAAGGCCTTAATTGCCAAAATCTCACACATCCCTTTAACCATTTAGGAAATGAGATAACATCTGACCCTGCATCAGCGATTAGGGACAGCTTCTAGCGTTCTCCAGGTCAGCTACCACGTCCTACCAGGTGAGTCCTACCCGGTCTACCACTGTCCTACCAGGTCAGTAACTAACCTCTGTGCTGGTTGTAGTCTACCAGGGCCAGTGTAAATAGAACCCTAGTGACCAAATCAACAAACCAGGCAAGTCCTACCAGGTGAAAGTCCTAACCAGGTTCCCTACCACTGTCCTACCAGGTCAGTACGCACTGTTCCTAAGGTGAGTCCTACCCGGTCCCTACCACTGTCTACCAGGTCAGTAAACTAACCTCTGTGCTGGTTTGAGTCTACCAGGCGCAGCTGTAAATTAAGAACCCTAAGTGACCAAATCAACAATTTTGGACCACATTTTTGGACCCTAAATAACCAGGGACTAGTATAAATAGCGTTTAAGCAGCTTTTTTGTTGTTGTCTGTCAGGAGCTTTCAAGTCCTAAAATAACGATATTTATGGTTTGCATAGAACCTCCCCACTGACCCCAAAACTCCCACTGGACCCCGAAACCTCCCACTGACCCCAAATAAGTAGTTTATCCCATCAGAAGTAGCACAAAATAACAGAATATACCACACACCACACGACTCTGAGCAAGCTTGATTGAGTAAGACAGAATATACCACCACACCCACACGACTTCTGAGCAGCTTGATAAGTATACACAAAGTCTAACATGATGATAGATATACCACCACCGACACGACTCTGAGCAGGCTTGATGAGTAACAGAATTATCCACCACACCACAACGACTCTGAGCAGCTTGATGAGGAACAGAAATATCCACCACCACACGACTCTGAGCAGCTGATCGAGTAACAGAATATACCAACCACACCAACGACTCTGAGCAGCTGATGAGTAACAGAATATACCCACAGCCACACCACACGACTCCTGAGCCGCTGATGAGTAACAGAAGTTATACTACACACCACACCACACGACTCTGAGCAGCTGATGAGAACAGATATACACCCACACCACACGACTCTGAGCAGCTGATGAGTAACAGAAATCCCACGACTCTAGCACGAGTACGAATACAACCACCACACGACTCTGAGCAGCCGATGAGTAACAGAATATACCACCACACACATCCACTTGAAGCCCAGCTGATGAGAACAGATATACTTACACACCAACAACGCGACTCTGAGCCAGCTTGGATGAGTAACAGAATATACTACACACCACACGACTCTGAGCAAGCTGATGAGTAACAGAAATATACCACCACTACCAACACGATTCTGAGCAGCTGATGAGTACAAGAATATACCACCACAACAACGACTTTTCTGAAAAGGCAAAGGGCCCTGATGAGTAACAGAATATACCACCACACCACACGTGCTGACTCGAGAGCTGATGGAGTAACAGAATATTACCACCACACCACCGGACTCTTGAGCAGCTGATGTGGTAACAGAATATACCACCGACAGCCACACGATCTTGAGCAGGCTGATGAGTAACAGAATATACACCACACACAACGGAACTCTGAGCAGCTGATGAGTAACAGAATATACCACCAACATCCACACGACTCTGAGCAGCTGATGAGTAACAGAATATACCACCACACACCACGACTCTGAGCAGCTCGATGAGTAACAAATACACCACACCACACGAACTCGGGAGCCAGCTGATGAGTAACAGAATATACGCACCCAACACCACACGGACTCTGAGCAGCTGATGAGTAACAGAATATTACCACCACAACGACTTCTGAGCAGCTGATGAGTAAACAGAATATACCACCACCACACACGACTCTGAAGCAGCTGTATGATAACAGAACTACACACACCACACGACTCTGAGCAGGCTGATGAGTAACAGAATATACCACCACACCACACGACTCTGAGCAGCTGATGAGTTAACAGAATATACACCACAGCCACACGACTCTGAGCAGCTGATGAGTAAACAGAATATACCACCACACACACGATTCTGAGCAGCGGATGAGAGTAACAGAATATACCAGCCACACGACTCTGAGGCAGCTGATGAGTAACAGAAATATACCACCACGTACGACTCTGAAGCAGCGAGAGTAACAGATATCTACACCACCACGACTCTGAGGCAGCTGAATGGTAACAAATATACCACACAGCGACTCTGAGCAGCTGATGAGTAACAGAATTACCACCACACGACTCTGAGCAGCTGATGAGTACAGAATTATACCACCACACCGCGACTCTGAGCGCTTGCATGAAGTACAGAATATACCACAACACACACCGACTTGAGCAGCTGAATGAGTAACAGATATACACCACCACACCACGGACCCTCTGGAGCAGCTGATGAGAACAGATAATAACCCATTAGCCCCACACCACACGGGGAATCCTGAGCAGCTGATGAGTAACAGGAATATAACCACCCACACCACACGACTCTGAGCAGCTGATGAGTAACAGAATATACCCACCCAACACGACTCTGAGCAGCTGATGAAGTAACAGAATATAACGATCAAGCAGCTGTGATACTAACCACCAACAGACTCTGAAGCAGCTGAATGAGTAACAGAATATACCACACACACGACTCTGAGCAGCTGATGAGTAATCAGAATTTACCACCACACGACTCTGAGCAGCTGATGAGTAACAGAATATACCAACCCACCCCACGGACTCTGAGAAGTCTGATGAGTAACAGAATATACCACCACAACGACTCTGAGCAGCTGATGAGTAACAGGAATATACGCACCACACGACTCTGAGCAGCTTGATGAGTAACAGGGAATATACCAACCACACCACACGACTGCTGAGCAGCTGATCGAGTAACAGAATATACCACCAACGACTCTGAGCAGCTGATGAGTAACAGAATAGTCACCACACCAACGACTCAGCAAGCATCGAGTCAATTACCCCGATCTGAGCAGCTGATGAGTAACAGAATATAACCCACCACACGACTCTGAGCAGTGATGAGGAACAGAATATAACCCACCACACGACTTCTGAGCAAGCTGATGAGTAACAGAATACCACCAACCACACGGACTTGAGCAGCTGATGAGTAACCGCAAATAACGCACACCACACGACTCTGAGCAGCTGTGATAGAATACCCCAGTTGCTGAGATAAACAGAATATACCACCACACGACTCTGAGCAGCGATTGAGTAAACAGAATAACCACCACCCACACGACTCTGAGCAGCTGGATGAGTACAGAATATACAAACACACACGACTCTGAGCAGCTGATGAAGTCAGAATATAACACACCACACGACGTCTGAGCAGCTGATGAGTAACAGAATATTACACTCACACGACTCTGAGCAGCTTGATTGAGTAACAGAATATACCACCAACCACACGACCTCTGAGCAGCTGATGAGTAAACCAGAATATACCACCCCACGACTCTGAGCAGCTGATGAGTACAGAATATACCACCACACGACTCTGAGCAGCTGATGAGTACAGAATATACCAACCACACCACCGAACTCTGAGCAGCTGATGAGTACACAGAATATACCACCACACCACACGACTCTGAGCCAGCTGATGAGTAACAGAATATACCAAACCACACACACGACCTCGAGCAGCTGATGAGTAACAGAATATTACCACCACGACGGGACTCTAGCAGCTGATGAGTAACAGAATATAACCACCACACGACTCTGAGCAGCTGAGTAACAGAATATACCACCACACACACGACTCTGAGCAGCTGATGATAACAGAATATACCACCACACCAACGACTCTGAGCAGCTGATGAGTAACAGATATACACCACACCACACGACTCTGAGCAGCTGATGAGTAACAGAATATACCACCACACGACTCTGAGCAGCTGATGATAACAGAATATACCACACACGACTCTGAGCCTGAGAGTAACAGATTATACCACCACACACACGACTTGAGCACTGATGGTAACAGAATATACCACCACACGACTCTGAGCAGCTGATGAGTAAACAGAATATACCACCACACGACTCTGAGCAGCTGATGAGTAACAGAATATACCACCACACCACACACTCTGAGCAGCGATGAGTAACAGAAATACCACCAACGACTCTGAGGCAGCTGATGAGGAACAGAATATACCACCACAACCACACGAGGCTAAACATATGTTAACAATATGTTAATGCAGCGGAGCTTCAGAGGAACCAGGAAGTGCCGAGCAGCTTCCTGAGAGTGTGTGGTGGAATATTCCTCCATGATCTTGCTTTTTCTTTCATAGAAGGGAACACATTAAAAGCACACACACATCTTAAAGTGTGTGTAAACAAGGTGGGTAGTGTGGTCTGTGGGGCGTGTGACATTCATATCCTTGTGGCGCCAGGGCGGCGGTGGCTGGGCAGCTCTCTACTTCCTCCCACGGGCTGAGCTGAATAGAGCCTTACACCCACACACACTAACACCACACCACGCTACACACACACCTACACAAACACACACGCAACAAAACACACACACGCTACAAAGACACGCTACACAAACACACACGCAATGCATAAAAACAGATGACATGTTTACAGTAAATGCACACACACTCACCACCACACGTGATCATAACAAGACACTGTACTACAACATCACCACCACACACACACACCTCACCACCACACGTGATCATCAACAAGACACTGTACTACACATCACCACCACACACACACACTCACCACCACACGTGATCATCAACAAGACACTGTACTACACGTAAGCCTGAGCAACATATACACAGCACCCTCTGACTACCTCTCCTTCCCTCCAGCTCCCAGACGGCAGGGTGATCAAGGTGGGAGGGGAGCGTTTCGAGGCTCCAGAGGCTTTGTTCCAGCCACATCTCATTAACGTAGAGGGAGTCGGGTGTGCAGAGCTGCTCTTCAACACTATCCATGCAGCAGACATCGACACCAGGTAACTAAAACACACACAACCGACATACACCACACAGACCGACAATACACACACACACACACACACACACACACATAGACAGACGACAATACACACACACACATACACTTTTTTTATCGTCACCCCTTTATCTCCCTCCTCTCTCCCTCTGCCCCCCCCTCTGCCTCCCTCCCTCTCTCTCTCTCTGCCTCCCCCTCCTCTCTCTCTGCCTCCCCTCTCTCTCTCTGCCCCCCCCCCCCTCTCTCTCTGCCTCCCCCTCTCTCTCTCTCTGCCTCCCCCCTCTCTCTCTGCCTTCCCCCTCCTCCTCTCTCTGCCTCCCCTCCCTCTCTCTCTCTGCCTCCCCCCCTCTCTCCTCTGCTCCCTCTCTCTCTGCCTCCCCCCTCTCTCTCTGCCTCCCCCCTCTCTCTCTCTGCCTCCCCTCTCTCTCTCTCTGCCCCCTTCTCTCTCTCTGCCTCCCCCCTCCTCTCTCTCTGCCTCCCCTCCCTCTCTCTCTCTTGCCTCCCCCTCTCTCTCTCTGCCTCCCCCCCTCTCTCTCTGCCTCCCCCTCTCTCTCTCTGCCTCCCCCCTCTCTCTCTGCCTCCCTCCCTCTCTCTCTCTGCCTCCCCCTCTCTCTCTCTCGCCTCCCCCCTCTCTTTCTCTGCCTCCCCCTCTCTCTCTCTCTGCCTCCCCCCTCTCTCTCTCTGCCTCCCCCCTCTCTCTCTCTCTGCCTCCCCCTCTCTCTCTCTGCTCCCCCCTCTCTCTCTCTGCCTCCCCCTCTCTCAGGTCTGAGTTCTATAAACACATAGTGTTGTCGGGTGGTTCCACCATGTATCCAGGGCTTCCATCTCGACTAGAGAGAGAGCTCAAACAGCTCTA
Organism: Salvelinus sp. IW2-2015; assembly: GCF_002910315.2. Lineage (NCBI taxonomy): Eukaryota > Metazoa > Chordata > Actinopteri > Salmoniformes > Salmonidae > Salvelinus > Salvelinus sp. IW2-2015. Next base: position 72,951 of record NW_019944594.1, on the reverse strand, counting down.
CCTGGAACGCGTGCTGAAAGGCGACGTGGACAAACTCTCGGTGAGAACAACTCTTTTAAAAATACCTTTGTTTTATTTCACTTTTATTCTAAATGTAAGTCAATAACAAGATTGTTATCGCAATGATGACCTGTCTTAATGGACAAGCGGTCCCTAATGACCTGAGGGTGGGAGGAAGGATGTATGTTGAAAAAGTATTGGACAGGCACCACTTCCTCAACATGGTGCAGTGTTGTAGTTACCCCAACTGGTGGAGACAGAAGAAACGTCTCTTAAGTAGCCAGCCCATAGTACACAACAGAAGTAGAACATATAATCGCTGCTCTACAAATCACCTTGCATCCTGAATTACTCTGCATTATATGACGAGGTCCAGATTTATCCATCCTGTGCCAAACTCCTCCCTCAGACATAATGCTGAATTGCCCCCGTCTCCCTCTGTAGAAATTTAAGATCCGCATCGAGGACCGCCGCGGCGTAAGCACATGGTGTTCCTGGGTGGGGCCGTGCTGGCGGACATCATGAAGGACAAAGATAACTTCTGGCTGACCAGGGAGGAGTACCAGGAGAAAGGTGTCAGGGTGCTGGAGAAACTGGGAGTCACTGTCAGATAAAGACCTCCACAATGTTAAAGACCACACACACACACACACACACCACACACACACACACACACCACACACACACACAATCAAACATATAAATATCCATATATTCACACAAACACTGAAGGGTCATCATGAGAAGCACTAGAATGGTGTAAAACACACAGACACACCCGGTTTCCTCCGCCATGCAGACTAGATATCTATTTATCCTTCTTCTCCTCTATACAACAGAATCACGGCATCACGTAGGGAGTGATGACGCCAGCCCTCCTCTCCTCCTGTCGTCTGAAGGCCTAGTAAGTTTAGCTCAGGGTTGGTAGTAGAGTCCAGGACACCACTCCTCCAGCCCTCCTCCTCTCCTCCTGTCGTCTGAAGGCCTAGTATAGTTTAGCTCAGGGTTGGTAGGAGAGTCCAGGACACCACTCCTCCAGCCCTCCTCCTCTCCTCCTGTCGTCTGAAGGCTAGTATAGTTTAGCTCAGGGTTGGTAGGAGAGTCCAGGACACCACTCCTCCAGCCCTCCTCCTCTCCTCCTGTTGTCTGAAGCCTAGTATAGTTTAGCTCAGGGTTGGTAGTAGAGTCCAGGACACCACTCCTCCAGCCCTCCTCCTCTCCCTGTCGTCTGAAGGCCTAGTATAGTTTAGCTCAGGGTGGTAGGAGAGTCCAGGACACCACTCCTCCAGCCCTCCTCCTCCTCCTGTCGTCTGAAGGCCTAGTATAGTTTAGCTCAGGGTTGGTAAGTAGAGTCCAGGACACCACTCCTCCAGCCCTCCTCCTCTCCTCCTGTCGTCTGAAGGCCTAGTATAGTTTAGCTCAGGGTTGGTAGGAGAGTCCAGGACACCACTCCTCCAGCCCTCCTCCTCTCCTCCTGTCGTCTGAAGGCCTAGTATAGTTTAGCTCAGGTTGGTAGGAGAGTTCACGGTGGATATCAAGTCTCCTGAAGAAAGAACTTCACATTTTCACAACACGGTGAAAGCAATATGGTGGAAAGTAGTCAAGGAGTCTATTTCCACACTATGCTATTTTTTTCAGTCTTTAATCTAATGCAGACGAGGAGACGAGGAGAGGAGAACAACGTTAGACTATTGAGACTCACCCCCTAGAACAGTTAAACCTCTCGTCTCCTTACCAATCACTTCAAACTTCCCTGTCCTCTTCATAAAGGAGTCACTAGAGCTGTCCCTAATCGCTGATGCAGGGTCAGATGTTATCGTAAAGGAGTAGCTAGAAGCTGTCCCTAATCGCTGATGCAGGGTCAGATGTTATAAAGGAGGAGCTAGAAGCTGTCCCTAATCGCTGATGCAGGGTCAGATGTTATAAAGGAGTGCTAGAAGCTGTCCCTAATCGCTGATGCAGGGTCACATATTATCATAAAGGAGTAGCTAGAAAGCTGTCCCTAATCGGCTGATGCAGGGTCATATGTATAAAGGAGAGCT
>NW_019944594.1:0-66858 GCF_002910315.2 Salvelinus sp. IW2-2015 | reverse complement strand
GTTAGCCTTGCTGGTGGGCCTAGCCGCTTGTTGTTAGCCATGCCATGGTGGCGTAGCGTTGTCGTTAGGCCTGCTGTGGTGGCTTGGCTGTTGTTAGCTCGCTGGTGGCTTGGCTGTCGTTAGCCTGCTGGTGACTAGGCTGTAGTTAGCCTGCCTTAATGCTAGGCTGTAGTTAGCCTGCTAATGGCTAGGCTGTAGTTAGCCTGCTGGTGGACTTGGCTGTCGTTAGCCTGCTGGCCGGCTACATTAAATTTTTACATTTAAGTCATTTAGCAGACGCTCTTATCCAGAGCGACTTACAAATTGGTGCATTCACCCTATGATATCCAGTGGCACAACCACTTTACAATAGTGCATCTAACTCTTCTGTAAGGGGGGGGGTTTGGAAGGATTACTTTATCCTATCCTAGGTATTCCTTGAGAGCACGGTGGGGTTTCAGGTGTCTCCGGAAGGTGGTGATTGACTCCGCTGACCTGGCGTCCGTGAGGGAGTTTGTTCCACCATGGGGGTGCCAGAGCAGCCGAACAGTTTTGACTGGGCGAGCGGGAACTGTACTTCCTCAGAGGTAGGGAGGCGAGCAGGCCAGAGTGGAATGAACGCCATGCCCTTGTTTGGTTGTAGGCCTGATCAGAGGCCTGAAGGTACGGAGATTGCCGTTCCCCTCACAGCTCCGTAGGCAGCACCATGGTCTTGTAGCGGATGCGCAGCTTCAACTGGGAAGCCAGTGGAGTAGAGCGGAGGAGCGGCGGTGACGTGAAGAACTTGGAAGGTTGAACACCAGACGCGGCTGCGGCTTCTGGATGAGTTGTAGGGGTTTTAATGGCACAGGCAGGGAGCCCAGCCAACAGCGAGTTGCAGTAATCCAGACGCGGAGATGACAAGTGCCTGGATTAGGACCTGCGCCGCTTCCTGTGTGGGCCAGGGTCACTCTGCGGAATGTTTTTAGAGCATGAACCTACAGAACGGCTCACCGCCTTGATGTTAGTGTGAGAACGACAGGGTGTTGTCCAGGATCACGCCAAGGTTCTTTAGCATTCTGGAGAGGAGGACACAATGGAGTTGTCAACCGTGATGGCGACATCGAAACGGCAGTCCTCCCCGCGGAGAAGAAGCAGCTCCGTCTTGCCGAGGTTCAGCTTGAGGTGTGATCCGTCATCCACACTGATATGTCTGCCAGACATACAAGATGCGATTCGCCACCTGGTTATCAGAAGCGCGGAAAGGCAGAAAGAATAATTGTGTGTCGTCTGCCATAGCAATGATAGGAGAGACCATGTGAGGATATTGACAGAGCCAAGTGACTTGCGTGTATAACGAGAATAGGAGAGGCCTAGAACAGAGCCCGGCATGCGACACAGGTGGTGAGAAGCCACGTGGTGCGGAGACAGATTCCTCCGCCACGAGTACGATCACCTGTATACGCTCGTCAGAATCCACTTGTCCTTGGACTTCAGGTATGTGTGATAGTATTCAAGGTTTTTTTGTATGTCTCCGCGAGGTGCCAGACTGAGAGGAGGAGCAGACCGGAGGTGCAACTCGGAGGATGAAGAGCTGATGGTTCACAGTATCAAAGCAGCGCATAGGTCTAGGTGATGAGCAGCAGGGAGAGAGAGTAGCTTTTAAGCATGCGGAGCGCCTCCGTGAGCACAGAGAAAGAGCATCTCAGTTGATTACTAGTACACTTGAACTGACTAGAATTTGGGATCCAAGAAGGTCAATTCTGAGAGAGATAGCAGGGAGAGCTGGCGCAAGGACGGCACGTTCAAGAGTTTATGCGAGAGAAACAAAGAAAGAAGTAGCATAACTGTCTGTAGTTTTGAACATCGGAGGATCGAGTGTAAGGTTTTTTTCAGAAGGCGGGCTAGGCTTCGTTAGCCTGCTGGTGGCTTCTGCGCTGTCGTTAGCCTGCTGCGTGGCTAGGGCTGTCCGTTAAGCCGCCTGCGTGGCTAGCCTGTAAGATCAGTGGAAGCTGCTGAGGAGCGAGATAACAGCTAATAATAATGGCCTGCTAATGGAATAAATGACATGAGTATTCAAAAAACATGCGTTCATATATTTGAAATACCCATTCCCATTCAACTTCCCACTCTCTACCCTCCATCCCCACGCCATTATTATGACGCCGTCGCCCTTCTCCCTCACAGCCCTTCGTCCCACTACCTGTCTCAGTTCAGCGCACGCTGGTGCTAGCGCCTGTAGGTTAAACCTGCTGTGGGTAGGGCATGTCAACAGGTTTGTCCAGGATAGTCGGTTTGCGGGGGCAATTACCACAACAAACACGGCGCGGCGAACGCGTCGGCATCGATGGAGGGCCAGTTTAATACAGTCAAACGTGCGCTTCAAAGTTGTGTTCACTCTCATTACAGGTGCTTACCGCGTGAACCACTTTCCCCTAACGAGCCAGAAACCACAACAGATCTTTTGAACTAAACGCGTACAGTAGAGCTCGACTACGAAGTCTGCCTATAAAACGCAGTAACCATCTACATTCAACATTACCTGGTCTCTGTTCCGTGACGAACAGTATTCGCCAGACAGCTACTCCCAGATGCAGCACCCATTACCTGGAACACACTTTTGGTCCAGCCCCGGCACATCTAAACCATAACCTACAGCTTGCTCCTTGTGTGTCATCCTCCTTTCTTGCGACAGCTTAGCCACCAGCAGGCTAATGACAGCTTAGCCACCAGCAGGCTAACTACAGCCTAGCCACTAGCAGGCTAACTACAGCCTAGCCACTAGCAGGCTAACTACAACCTAGTCAACAGCAGGTTAAACGTTGGTATGGGACGTCATAATGACATCATATTCTGGTTGTAGAGACGTCAGAGAACCAGATTTTAACCATTTAATATGTATTTTTTCTGGTCAGTAAAAAGTTGTCTAAAAACATACTTTTACAACCAGTGTAATATCAGACCACAACAACACAAGGTTCTGAGGAACAGCCTCCATCAGCGGAGTCTAGAAAATAACCATTCCAAGAGATGACAAACATCCCGCTTCAATTTTCACTTCATTCTTTGGTTCAATCTGGTCTCAAACTGGATTTGGTTCCTTCATCATTTCCCTGTCATCATCATCTCTGTATTTCCCTTCTCTTCATGTTGCCAGGTGTCAGATACCACTGATAGTGACAGGCTGCCATGACAGCGATGAGTGACATATCAATCAGTGGGAGAAATCTCCATTAACTCAGCTGTCTCGTCTTCCCTTCCCTCTTCCATTCCACTTCTTCATACTCTGCACTGAGTGTCTCCGTCCCAAATGGCACCCCATTCCTTATATAGGGCCTGGTCAAAAGTAGTGCACTATAAGGGAATAGGGATCCATTTGGGACACTCGCTTTGCCATGCTGCTATTCCATGGACAGCTCAGCCCATATTGGTGCTGAATAAGAGCCATGATGACGTCTCGGAAGGAGATTTAGAATGTATCCTGAGACTGATAAAAATAACGCTGGTCTGTGCTGAAGGTACGTATGGGGGGGTTACTGTGATAGGCAGTTCCATAGTTTCTGTTCCATTTCTATATTCCTGTGTCAAACAGTACTGACTGACTGAGGAACCATCCATGGGAGGACTCTCTGTACAACTAGGTGTAATAGTAGCCTGGTATCATGTCTGGTTGTGCTGTATAGCAAACTCCTATGATCATTATTTGGCAATAACAAACATATGAGTTGGCTATACAAAACAAACAGATGTGGGACCAGGCTAGGTATAGTGGCCCTGCCCTGAAGAGTGCCTGCTGTTGACATTAGAGGCTAGGAGGCTAGGGGAGTAGGCTAGGTATGTGGCCTGCCCTGATGAGTGCCTGCTGTTGACATTAGAGCTAGGAGCTTAGGGAGCTAGGCTAGGTATAGTGGCCCTGCCCTGATGGTGCCTGCTGTTGACATTAGAGGCTAAGGCGTTAGACTAGGGAGCTAGGCTAGGAGGCTAGGCTAGGGAGCTATACTAGCGGGCTAGGTATAGTGGTTCTGTCCTGATGAGAGTGCCTGCTGTGGACATTAGAGGCTAGGAGGCTAGGCTAGGTATAGTGGCCCTGCCCTGATGAGTGCCTGCGTTGACATTAGAGGCTAGGAGGCTAGGCTAGGTATAGTGGCCCTGCCCTGATGAGTGCCTGCTGTGACATTAGAGGCTAAGGGGTTAGACTAGGGAGCTCTTACTAGCGGGTTAGGTTAGTGGTCCTGTCCTGATGAGAGTGCCTGCTGTTGACATTAGAGGCTAAGGGGTGACTAGGGAGCTAGGCTAGGAGGCTAGGCTAGGGAGCTATACTAGCAGGCTAGGTATAGTGGTCCTGTCCTGATGAGAGTGCCTGCTGTTGACAAGATGCTAAGGGTTAGACTAGGGAGCTAGGCTAGGAGGCTAGGCTAGGGAGCTTATACTAGCGGGCTAGGTATAGTGGTTCTGTCCTGATGAGAGTGCCTGCTGTGAACATTAGAGGCTAGGAGGCTAGGGAGCTAGGTATAGTGGCCCTGCCCTGATGAGTGCCTGCTGTGGACATTAGAGGCTAGGGGTTAGACCTAGGGAGCTAGGCTAGGAGGCTAGGCTAGGGAGCTATACTAGCGGGCTAGGCTAGGGAGCTAGGCTAGTGGGCTAGGCTAAGGGGCTAGGCTAAGGGGCTAGGCTAAGGGGCTAGGCTAGGGGGCTAGGGTAGGGGGCTTTGAAGCTTCATCAGCGAGTGAGAGACACTTTGGGTTATAAGCAATGGACCTTCTATAGGAACCCATCACATCACTGTGACCTAGTAATGAAACTGAGCTCAGCTCAGGGCTTCTCCCTCCAGTCCCCACCCAGTCCTCTATTTCAGTAAAAGCTAAAAGCTAGGGGCGTAATCACTGGGGGTTTAGGCTCCTTTCACCGCTGATCCGTTGCTGCCTTCTTCCACTCAGCCTCAGTCCCATGGGGCTAAGGGGCCAGGGGCGCAGAGAGGGCCTAATCCTGCCCCTCTTTTGTACGCCGGCCGCCGCTCAGCACAAGCCGAATGCCGAAATCCCAAACAATGATCCAGAAAGAGCCCGCCCCCAGGTCTATCCCTAAAGGCCCGGCATTCTAAACTCCCTGCGCAAGCCAAACCCACCACTGAAAGGCTCTTTAGTCTCACTGTGCAGTCTTGTGCTGATAGTATTGTTCAGATGCCAATACCAAGTCAAAATAGACAAGAGTTAACACCTGCTCAGCAGGCTTTACATCAATATCCTGTTTACTCAACAGTGGTAGTAGATGCATCTAAAGAAGGATAAGAAATAACATGCAATGAATCCAATGCATGAAATCAAAGCTATTAAAGTGGGCTGAAAGAGGAGAGGGGAGCAACTAGTGGACTGACGTGTGGCAGTGCTGCCCTCTAATGCTGCCCTCAGAGTGCTGCTGCTGCCCTCAGAGTACTGCTCCCATCATGACATAACATACTTCCCCTCCCCTCAACAAATGTATTCATTTACTCACTCACTCACACATGCACACACGCACACACAGACGCAAACACACACAAACTCTCCCATCCATACTTCAGTTCTTTGTCAGTAAGTAACATTGAGAGGGATCCTGAGGTGTATTTACTAGGACACCTGCCTGTGTTGTTGAAGTCTGCATTTAACATGTGCTCAATAAGGCCTCTCTCTACCTCAAAACACATACGTCTTCTTGATGAACTGTGCTGGTGAAGGGCTAGATTTATTCATAAACATTCTTCATTATGCGGAGCAAATGTTAATTTACAGCCGCTGTAAAATTGCATATCAGGCACAGAGTTTGGGAGCTCATGCTAAATTGTATGTATTTGCATAAATTCCCATGAAACCCTTTGCTATCGCTGTAAAAAGAGGCAGGGTTATATCAGCAGTATAACACTGATCAAAGGTTTGGTTGTCTCCTTCCAAGTCATGGCTGTTTTTAGTGTGCAATCTGTTTGTGACAAGTGGAGGTCACCGAGAGCAGGTTTGTGTTTCAGACCCTGTTGTGACACACTCTGTTCAGCCCCCCCCCCCATAATGACACAACATACTCCCCCCCCCCCATAACAAATGTATTAATTTACACACACAAACACACAAACAAAGCCCCAGTCAAACAGAAGCCTGTTCAGACAGAGGTTGAGTGTGGTTCAACTGCAGGTCGCTGACTTCCAGGCAGGCACATTGTCATACTCTCAGCTCACTGTTTTTATGCAGAAATATGTTGACACAAGGCTAGCAGTCTGGGCTGCTGGTGTACTGAGTGGTGGTGGTGGTAGTGATTGTGGTGGAGGGAGGTGGGTGGGTGGGTGCAGCCAGCCAGGCAGGCAGGCAGGGGGCTGCTAGATTGAGTCACTCCCCTACGGCTCAGAGGGACAGCTTGGCTGGGGCTGAGACTGGGGCTGTGGAGGTGGATGAAGCCTGGGCCTGGGTACAGGCTGTCTGCGTGTCTGTGGCCAGGGGTAAACACAGAGTGGGCTCCATGCAGCACCACGGGGCGTGCTGGCATAAAGCGTTTAAAAGGCCCTCCCAGTGGGTCTGTTCTCCTATGCCATCTGTGTGATTTACATGGCCAGAGGGGAGGCTTGCAGAGTGTTCCTATGTGTGTGTGTTCACTCACTTCACTCACTCAGAAATACCAACTGAGAGTATGGTGGACCAGAGGTACTCTAGGGGGGAGGCAATATGGTGTGTGTGTACTCCGTGTTGTGTGTGTGTGTGTGTGTGTGTGTGTGTGTGTGTGTGTGTGTGTGTGTGTGTGTGTGTGTGTGTGTACGTGTGTGTATGTGTACGTGTGTGTGTACTCTGTGTGTGTGTGTGTACTCTGTGAACTCTTTGCTTTGCTATGTGTGTGTACTGTGTAGGAGTGTGGCGCTACCATGTGCAACAGATACAACTTGTCCACTGGAAGTTGTCAATCATTCAAGCCCCTGGTACTTTATGAAATTGAGTTACCTTCTCCTAACCTCAAGGCCAAAGTTAGCAGTGAATGAGAAATAATTTTGAGAAATACGAAGGCCGGCAAAAATCCCAAATGCTTTAAAAAAAAAAGCCTATTTCACAGTGGAATGATGGGGCTAATAATAAAATTAAGTATGTAACGCAATATCTATCCAATAACCCCAACTCTTCATTTTAAAACGCAGGACCCATCTTTCTCTGACGCTGTCATCATTATTCATAAATCTATTTCTATAGATTCTCATATCACAGAACCAGCAGAAACCATTAAACCACAATGGGTCGTCCATTATTGATGATGCGTTCAGAATCCACTCAGTTTATGATGTTGTATCAGCAACAGGTCAAGTTTTCAGGGGCTTGGTCAAAAGGCATGACTGACAATGAAAATGTCATTTAATATTATTTCAAATTAATTATTTCAGGTGACTATTTTATGTTTTATCATAAGACTAGCTACACTCAATTAGAATGGAAATGGATAAATCACATCAAAAATACACTGGGAATGGATCATTACTTTTTCCTAACATATTTGCGTCATGTTGAATAATATTGTCAAAGATGAACCAGCATTTACCTGGCAGTGGCTAGCACTCTTTTCCAAACCCCTTGATCTGAGGGCTCCAGCACTTTTCAATCAACTTATATAAGTATTATTGGATATCCTATATAAATACACTACTGTTTTTTAAACTGTAATAATCACACATGCAGTACTAACAGGCAGACAGACAGGTACAGACAGACAGGTACAGACAGACAGGTACAGACAGACAGACAGGTACAGACAGGTACAGACAGACAGACAGGTACAGACAGACAGACAGGTACAGACAGACGAGAGACAGACAGGTCTTACCATCTGATGAGGCGGGATGTGAGTTTGCAGAGGTTTGTTGATGAGCAGGAGTTCCTCTGCAGCCTGGTCTCTCCCTGGGGACTCAGCTCCCTGTAGCAGCACGCACACAGAGAGAGAGAGAGATCAGTTGACTGCCTTCAGATCAAAACTGTTGATTGACAACAACACTAGGTTATTGTTTTCGTCTCAGCAGTAAAGAAAATGCAGAAATCAATTACTGTAGGAAAGAGGTAAAACAGAGAGATGAGTAAGGGTGTTGAGACAGACAGACAAACAGACGGACAGGCGAACAGGCAGGCACGCACTGTGTTGAGCTAGGTTTCATCCACATCTGCCAAATTAATGGCTGAGGTCTGAGAGAACTAGTGCAGAGTCTTGTCCTGGGTAGAACAGTATGACTAGTCCTGTTGGACAGCTGTACAGTGTTGTTTAGGTAGTACAGTAGAACAGTATTACTAGTCCTGTTGGACAGCTGTAGCAGTGTTGTTTAGGTGTAGTACAGTAGAAACAGTTATTACTAGTCCTGTTGGACAGCTGTAACGTGTTGTGTTTAGGCTAGTACAGTAGAACAGTATTACTAGTCCTGTTGGACAGCTGTAGCAGTGTTGTTTAGGCTAGTACAGTAGAACAGTATTACTAGTCCTGTTGGACAGCTGTAGCAGTGTTGTTTAGGCTAGTACAGTAGAACAGTATTACTAGTCCTGTTGGACAGCTGTACAGTGTTGTTTAGGCTAGTACAGTGAGAACAGTATTACTAGTCCTGTTGGACAGCTGTACAGTGTTGTTTAGGCTAGTACAGTAGAACAGTATTACTAGTCCTGTTGGACAGCTGTACAGTGTTGTTTAGGCTAGTACAGTAGAACAGTATTACTAGTCCTGTTGGACAGCTGTAACAGTGTTGTTTAGGCTAGTACAGTAGAACAGTATTACTAGTCCTGTTGGACAGCTGTACAGTGTTGTTTAGGCTAGTACAGTAGAATAGTATTACTAGTCCTGTTGGACAGCTGTAGCAGTGTTGTTTAGGCTAGTACAGTAGAACAGTATTACTAGTCCTGTTGGACAGCTGTACAGTGTTGTTTTAGGCTAGTACAGTAGAACAGTATTACTAGTCCTGTTGGACAGCTGTAACAGTGTTGTTTAGGCTAGTACAGTAGAATAGTATTACTAGTCCTGTTGGACAGCTGTAGCAGTGTTGTTTAGGCTAGTACAGTAGAATAGTATTACTAGTCCTGTTGGACAGCTGTAGCAGTGTTGTTTAGGCTAGTACAGTAGAAAAGTATTACTAGTCCTGTTGGACAGCTGTAACAGTGTTGTTTAGGCTAGTACAGTAGAATAGTATTACTAGTCCTGTTGGACAGCTGTAGCAGTGTTGTTTAGGCTAGTACAGTAGAACAGTATTACTAGTCCTGTTGGACAGCTGTAGCAGTGTTGTTTAGGCTAGTACAGTAGAAAGTATTACTAGTCCGTGGACAGCTGTAGCAGTGTTGTTTAGGCTAGTACAGCTAGAAAGTATTACTAGTCCTGTTGGACAGCTGTAGCAGGTTGTTTAGGCTAGTACAGTAGAACAGTATTACTAGTCCTGTTGGACAGCTGTAGCAGTGTGTGTTTAGGCTAGTAAGTAGAACAGTATTACTAGTCCTGTTGGACAGCTGTAGCAGTGTTGTTAGGCTAGTACAGTAGAATAGTATTACTAGTCCTGTTGGACAGCTGTAACAGTGTTGTTTAGGCTAGTACAGTGAACATAGTATTACTAGTCCTGTTGGACAGCTGTAACAGTGTTGTTTAGGCTAGTACAGTAGAACATATTACTAGTCTGTTGGACAGCTGTAACAGTGTGTTTAGGCTAGTACAGTAGAACAGTATTACTAGTCCTGTTGGACAGCTGTAACAGTGTTGTTTAGGCTAGTACAGTAGAAAGTATTACTAGTCCTGTTGGACAAGCTGTAGCAGTGTTGTTTAGGCTAGTACAGTAGAAAGTATTACTAGTCCTGTTGGACAGCTGTAACAAGTGTTGTTTAGGCTAGTACAGCAGAAGTATTACTAGTCCTGTTGGACAGCTGTAACAGTGTTGTTTAGGCTAGTACAGTAGATAGTATACTAGTCCTGTTGTGACAGCTGTACAGTGTTGTTTAGGCTAGTACAGTAGAACAGTATTTACTAGTCCTGTTGGACAGCTGTAGCAGTGTTGTTTAGGCTAGTACAGTAGAAACAGTATTACTAGTCCTGTTGGACAGCTGTAGCAGTGTTGTTTAGGCTAGTACAGTAGAATAGTATTACTAGTCCTGTTGGACAGCTGTACAGTGGTTGTTTAGGCTAGTACAGTAGAATAGTATTACTAGTCTGTTGGACAGCTGTACAGTGTTGTTTAGGCTAGTACAGTAGAAAGTTTACTTAGTCCTGTTGACAGCTGTAACAGTGTTGTTTAGGCTAGTACAGTAGAATAGTATTACTAGTCCTGTTGGACAGCTGTAACAGTGTTGTTTAGGCTAGGTACAGTAGAATAGTATTACTAGTCCTGTTGGACAGCTGTACAGTGTTGTTTAGGCTAGTACAGTAGAAGTATTTACTAGTCCTGTTGGACAGCTGTAACAGTGTTGTTTAGGCTAGTACAGTAGAATAGTATTACTAGTCCTGTTGGACAGCTGTAGCAGTGTTGTTTAGGTAGTACAGTAGAAAGTATTACTAGTCCTGTTGGACAGCTGTAAGCAGTGTTGTTTAGGTAGTACAGTAGACAGTATACTAGTCCTGTTGGACAGCTGAGCAGTGTTGTTTAGGCTAGTACAGTAGAACAGTATTACTAGTCCTGGTTGGACAGCTGTAGCAGTGTTGTTTAGGCTAGTACAGTAGAACAGTATTACTAGTCCTGTAGCGAACAGTGTTGGCTGTAGGTAGCCAGCTAGACCGTATGACAGCTTGGTAGCAGTGGTTGTTTAGGGCTAGTACTAGAAAAATAGAATAGTTTACTAGTCCTGTTGAGCGCTAAGCTTTATCAGTGTTGTTTAGGCTAGTACAGCTAGAACATAGTATTACTAGTCCTGGTTGGACCAGCTGTACGCAGTGGTTGATTTAGCGCTAGCTACAGGAGAACAGTATTACTAGTCCTGTTGGGGAACAGTCTGTATCAGCAGTGGTTGTTGTAGCAGTTTAGCTAGACGTCACGAACAGTATTACTAGTCCGTGCTTGGACAGCTGTATAAGCAGTTGTTGTTTGAGGCTAGTACAGTGAAGAAAGTATTACTAGTCCTGTTGGACAGCTGTAACAGTGTTGTTTAGGCTAGGCTACAGATTAGAAATAGTTATTACTAGTGCCTGTGGAAGCTAGTAACAGTGCTTGTTTAGGCTAGTACAGTACGAACCTAGTATTACTAAGTCCTGTTGATCAGCCTGTAACAACGTGTTGTTAGGCTAGTACAGTTAGAACGATGATTACTGTCCTGTGGACAGCTGTAGCGAGTGTGTGTTTAGAGCGTTAAGCACAGATAGTAACAGTATTTACATACGGCCTGGTTGGAGCAGCTTGACGACAGTGTTGTTTAGCGCTATCAGCATGTAGGAACAGCTAATTACATAGTCCTGTTTGGCACAGCTGTCGAACAGTGTTGTTAGGCTAGGTACAGTAGTAGCAATCGATATTACTAGTCCTGTTGGACAGCTTAACAGTTCTTGTTAAGGCTAGTACCAGTAGAATAGTATTACTAGTCCTGTGGACAGGTGTAACAGTGCTTTGTTTTAGGCTAGTACACGTGCGCTAGACACTACGTATTACGTTAGTCCTGTTTGGCACAGCTGTAGCAGTGGTTGTTCTAGGTTAGTACAGGTAGCAACGCAGTATTACTAAGTCCTGTTGACACTTTCAGGCAGCGTGTTGGTTCTGAGGCATAGTAAAGTAGAACAGTATTACTAGTCCTGTTGGACAGCTGTAGCACCACTAGACTCACGCTAACATATTCAAATCTTCAAATCTCCTTTAAAACAAATGACTGGCCTTAACAGCAGTCATTAAAAGCACCTCCTGGGAGGTAGATTTCATTTCTATGACAAACTGGCTGTTCCCTTTGGTGGATGGAAATAGATGTAGAACAAATAAAAATAATACCAAACAAGTCCTTTTCAAACTTCTGTTTCCCCCCAGACCCATTCTGCTGGTTGGTTGGGTTAGACTGAAAGACACACTCTCCATCTGGTTCTCTTCTGGTTTCTCAACCCCCCCCCCGCTCCTCTCCCTCCTTTTCTCTCTCTCCCTCCTCTCCTTTCCCCTCTGTCCTCTCCCTCCTCTCCTCTTTCCTTCTGAGGGACTGCTGGCTTATTTTAAGCAGGTTTTTCGGTCAGCACAAAACTTTGGGAAGGAAGATTGGCTGTCTGCAGTTAATGTGATTATTATTCCATGCTATTTTTTCAGCTCTTCTTCTTTTGCTTAATTGTGAAGCATGTAGAACTTTCTCGATTAACTTCCTCATCCATTTAAAATATTAATTCTGAGTGAATCTGAGAGAGAGAGAGAGAGACAACTTTAAGACGACACTGGCCACATATTCTTCCTTCCTTATCATTATTACCTAAATGAATTTGGTTTGTGCAGAAGCCCTTTTAATGAGCTTTGCATTTTTTCATTCCAGTGAGAGAATTGATTTCCATTATGTTATTCCCCTCTCCTCTCGTCTCCTCTGCTCTCCCAATGTCCGGGCTGCATAAATATGTATACCAGGAAGTGGAGGAAGGCTCTGTAGAGGACAACTAAAGCTAATGAGGGCCAGTGGGAGACAATGAAGTGTCCCTCGGGTGGGGGACCTTGTGGATCCTTAGTGTCTAAAAGATGAACTTCAATGAGATATATTTGCTTCTTACTGCTCATCCTACTGGAAGTTGAGAAGAGGCAAATATATAAAATACAGTGCATTCAGAAAGCATTCAGAGCCCTTGACTTTTTCAAAATTTTGTTACGTTACAGCATTAAATAGTTGTTTTCCCCTCCTCAATCTACACAAAATGCCCCATAATGATGAAGCAAAAACTGGTTTTTATAAAATGTGTAAAAAAAAACAAAAAACGGAAATATCACATTTACATAAGTATTCAGACCTTTTACTCAGTACTTGTTGAAGCACCTCAAGTCTTCTTGGGTATGACGCTACAAGCTTGGCACAACTGTATTTGGGGAGTTTATCCCATTCTTCTGTGCAGATCCTCTCAAGCTCTGTTAGGTTAGGAAGGAGAGCGTCGCTGCACAGTTCTTTTTTTGGTCTCTCCAGAGATGTTCAATCAGGTTCAAGTCCGGGCTCTGGCTGGGCCACTCAAGGACATTCAGAGACACTGTGAAGCATGGTGATGAGGTGTGATGGTGTGGGGGTGCTTTGCTAGGACCAAAAGGCTCCTCAACAGCTTCTACCTCCAAGCCATAAGACTGCTGAACAACTCCTAAAATCGCCACTGGACAATTTACATTGATCCCCCCTCCCTTTTGTACACTCACTGTTTGCTTGTTACCTGGGCATAGTCATTTCGCCCCCACCTACATGTACAGATTACCTCAACTAGCCTGTAGCCCCGCACACTGACTCGGTACCGGTGCCCCCTGTATATAGCCTCGTTATTGTTATTCTTATTGTGTTACTTTTTATTTTAGTCTGCTTCGTAAAAATCTTCTTCTTGAACTGCACTGTTGGTTAAGGGCTTGTAAGTAAGCATTTCACGGTAAAGTCTACACTTGTTGTATTCGGCGCATGTGACAAATACAATTGGATTTGAAGTGCTGCATCAGATGACCTGGCCTCCACAATCACCTGACCTCAACCCAATCGAGATGGTTTGGGATGAGTTGGACCGCGAGTGAAGGAAAACAGCCAACAAGTGCTCAGCATATGTGGGAACTCCTTCAAGGACTGTTGGAAAAGCATTCCAGGTGAAGCTGGTTGAGAGAATGCCAAGAGTGTGCAAAGCTGTCATCAAGGCAAAGGGTGGCTACTTTGAAGAACCTAAAATATATTTAGATTTGTTTAAGACTTTTTTCATTACTACATGATTCCATATGTGTTATTTCATAGTTTTGATGTCTTCACAATTATTCTACAATGTAGAAAATAGTAAAAATAAAGAAAAACCCTTGAATGAGTAGGTGTGTTCAAACTTTTGACTGGTACTGTAAATTGTGACAGAGGGGGTTGGGTCAAAAGAGAACACCGGCGTGTTTCGATCGACGAGCTCCCTGAGCTCTTGCTTCTGGGCTGGGTCGAGGTCCTCATTGCTCGGGTCCACCACTGGTACCGTTGGCATCCTGGGTCTCGAACATAACACGGCAAGGCTGTCCTCTCATGCCACTTCTTCAACAGGGTCACGTGGTGAATCTGTTGGGGTTTCCGTCTCCCCGGCGGCCGTACGCGGTAATTGACAGGTCCCAGCTTCTCGCTCACCTCGTATGGCCCGTGCCATGTTGCCAGGAACTTACTTTCGGCCGTGGGGATTAAGACCAATACCCTGTCTCCCACCTGGAATTCTAGGGGCTGGGCTCTCCGATTGTAGACCTGGGCTTGGGCGCATTGGACCTTCTCCATATGTTCCCTCACGACTGGCCATATGGCTGTCATCCGCTCCCTCATCGTCTCCACATGCTCTACCACGCTGCGTAAGGGGGTCGGTTGGGCTTCCCACACCTCCTTGGCGAGGTCCAGTAGGCCTCTTGGCCTCCTCCCGTAGAGGAGTTCGAAAGGGGAAAACCCAGTGGAGGACTGGGGTACTTCTCGAATTGAGAACATTAGGTGGTGTAGTAGCTGGTCCCAGTTCTTCCCGTCCTGCTCGATGACCTTCCGCAGCATTTGTTTGAGCATTTTATTGAACCGCTCAACGAGCCCATCCGTCTGCGGGTGGAAGACGGAGGTCCGGATCTGCTTGATCTGCAGGAGAGTACACAAATCTTTCATTAGGCGGGATTAAAACTCAGTACCTTGGTCTCTCAGGATCTCGTTCGGGATGCCCACCCGGCTAAAGAGGTGGAACAGCTCCCGGGCGATTCCCTTGGATACCGCCCGTAGGGGAATGGCCTCAGGATACCGGGTGGCATAGTCCACTATTACCAGGATGTACCGGTGTCCTCGTGCTGTTTGTACCAGGGGTCCCACTATGTCCATGGCGATGCGTTCAAGGGGCACCCCGATGATCGGTAGGAGGACCAGTGGGTTTCGGAAGTGTGCCTTTGGGGCAGTCATTTGACACTCCGGGCAGCTGCGACAGTAATATTCCACGGCCCTCCTCATCCCGGGCCAGTGGAACTGGGCGGCGATCCGTTCCCGGGTCTTCTCCATTCCCAGGTGCACACCCAACAGGTGGGCCAGCTGAAGAACGGTTCCCACGTACCGTCGGGGCAGCAACAATACCTCTTGAAGTTCCCCCTGATACAAAAGGTTATTCTTGATTTGGAAATGGGGGTATCGCCAGTCACTCACCCCCGGAAGTAGCTGTCCATCCACCGCTATCACTTGAGCTGCGGCGGCTTTCAAGTTAGGATCCTCCCACGAATTGTCCCCTCAGTTGGCCCCAAGGGGGTGTCTCGACTGGCCCCTCGAAATCAAGGAGGGGGAGTCTGGGCTCTTCCTCCCGTGGTTCCCTAGGCGGGTCGGGTTCCGGCACCCACTCCAACTCCGGACGCGTAGATACAGGTTGATCAACCGTTTGCTTCCGGGCCGCACAGGCGATAGGTCGTCCTCGCTCTCGTCTTCGGTCGGCTCGTACCTTCTTCCTCAGCTTGTGCCCCCACAGGGCCGCGGACAGCGGACAATCTTGTCCCAGTAGGAGAGGTACCGGCAACTCTGTTATTGCACCCACCATCATCTGGCAGTTCCCTTGTGTCGTCACGATGTTGGCTCATACGGTTGGATACCGCTTTGTGTCCCCGTGAACACAGGAAATGGACATCTCCCTACCACGTTCAGTATCCTGGTTCAGCAGGCTCGTGGTTACGAGAGTAACCATATTTCCGGAGTCTAATAGAGCTTCCGTGTCATGTCCGTCAACCTTCACCGGGACCATGGGTGCAGTTGATTCGTGGTGTGACCCACCTCGCCTCCGGGGCTTGCTGATGGCATCGACTCCTCTCGAGCCGGGCAATTCCAGGCAGTGTGCCCCCAGGCGCCACACTCAAAACACCTTCTTTGGTCTCCATCTACATGGGGTCGTCGGTGGCGGGTTGGCCCTACCCCAGCCGTCTCTCCACGGGTTTGCGGTCTCTTGGCCCTGCCGACTGTCGGTTCGGGGTACACAGCAGTGGGTCTGTCCTTCCGACTCCTCGAACATGTCGCCGACTCGGCCCGGCTTCCACTCAGCAGGGCCTGAGTGTTCTGATGCATCTCCACTGCTTCCAGGAGGCCCTCCAAGGTCTGGGGCGCACATAGACTCGCTGCCCTCTTCATGTCGTGGGGTAGTGCCCGTAGGAAGCAATCCAGGACCACTTTGTCTAGGATGGAGAGGGTGGATACATCGGTTAGGAGCCACCCCCTGGTGACTCGCAGTAGGTCGCTCATCTGGGCTCGGGGGGATGCGTCGGCTACGAACCTCCAGTCGTGGAATAGTTGAGCCCGATGGGCCAGGCTGTACCTGTAGCGGCTGAGTATCTCGCCAGTAGACTGGCCCACTTCTGCCTTGGCCATCCTTCCCATAGTGCTGTCTGTTCAAATATACAGAGGTATATTTGAACCCTACATTAGTCATCTCATATGTATATACTGTACTCTATACCATCTACTGCACCTTGCCTATGCCGTTCTGTACCATCACTCATATTTTTATGTACATATTCTTCATCCCTTTACACTTGTGTGTATAAGGTAGTTGTTGTGAAATTGTTAGGTTAGATTACTCGTTGGTTATTACTGCATTGTCGGAACTAGAAGCACAAGCATTTCACTACACTCGCATTAACATCTGGTAACCATGTGTATGTGACAAATAACATTTGATTTGAGGTAGGTTTTGATGTCGTCATCTTCTGTTAGCTTGATTAAAAACTTGTTTGGATGTGATTCAGTAGACGCTCCTCCTTGTAGCTTCCTGATTTCCTCAATGAGGTGGACGTTTTGTAGCCACTGTTCCTCCAGCGTTCGTTCCTGAACCGCCTGTTGGGCTTGTTGGGCCCGGATGAACTGAGCTATCAACTCGTCCATGCTGATGCTGTGTAAACGTCAACCCTGATCTGACCACGTTATCAGAATGCCTGCATTCTCCACCACTTGTGGCAGACCAGGGGGTTGGGTCAAAACGTTTACACAGATCAGACACGGACAGAGTAGGATTAGCTCAGTTTCAAAGGTGTTTATTAAAATAAAAGTCCAAAAGAAAAGAATAGGTCTCCCCCAAGAGACCCTCTCCAGGATACCGTCTTCTGGGCTCCGGGTCTTGCTGTATCCTGTGGGGATCAAAACTGAACTTCCTCCTGTTACCTCTGGTACCGTCCCCAACTATACGGGAGTCCTTTCCTCCCCCAGTCTCTCCCTTGTGTGCTGCCCTTCTGGCAACTTTATGCGACTTGTACAGTTGGTGAGCAATCAGCCCTTGATTACTCACCAATCCCCAATCAGCCCCAATTAGTCCTGGCCGGAGAGCCCGTCAAGACCTGGCACGTCCAGCAGATGGAGCCATCGCCTCGTGATGTATTCTCCGTCTGTCACCAGGCCTTGACGAGTCTCCCCCTGGTGGCTGACCTGCTGTACGCCACAAATATAGCTACTTCCTCACTGTGAGTCACCTAGATGTGATAGGTGGACATTGAGTGCCCTACACACACTCAAGCCCTCCGCCAACGCACACACACACGCACATACACGTAGAATCAGGAATTCCCCAGGCCAGCTGTCTAGGCCCCTTACTTTTTCATTCTTTACTAATGACATGCCACTTGCAACATTATACACGTCAGCTACTACAGCGACTGAAATGATTGCAACACTTAACAAAGAGCTGCAGTTAGTTTCAGAATGGGTGGCAAGTAATAAGTTAATCCTAAATATTTCAAAAACTAAAAGCATTGTTTTTGGGACAAATCATTCACTAAACCTCAACTAAATCTTGTAATTAATAATGTGGAAATTGAGCAAGTTGAGGTGACTAATCTGCTTGGAGTAACCCTGGATTGTAAACTGTCATGGTCAAACATATTGATACAACAGTAGCTAAGATGGGGAGAAGTCTGTACATAATAAAGTGCTGCTCTGCCTTCTTAACATCACTGTCAACAAGGCAGGTCCTACAGGCCCTAGATTTGTCGCACCTAGACTACTGTTCAGTCGTGTAGGTCAGGTGCCACAAAGAGGGACTTAGGAAAATTACAATTGGCTCAGAACAGGGCAGCACGGCTGGCCCTTAAAAGTACATAGGGAGCTAACATTAATGATATGCATGTTGATCTCTCATGGCTCAAAGTGGAGGAGAGATCGACTTCATCACTACTTGTTTTTGTAAGAAGTGTTGACTAATGGGGATCCCTAACACACACACACACACACACACACACACACACACACACACCCACACACACACACACACTTCACCGGCCTGTTCAAAAATAGATTATGGATACAGGTAGGGTTGCACGATATGGGCCAAAAATCTAATTGCGATTTTCTTACCAAATATTGCGATTTGACACCAAAACCCTTGAGTGAACTGTTGGAATCATAGAAATAGAATGATTTATATTAAGACGCAAAGTGAAAAGCAGCATCCGTTCTTGTTAGAAACAATCTGTTGACTGCAATGACCTAACAGAGCAGCATGCAAACATAGAACGACTCTAACAGGAAGGAGAGGAGCTTGCAAACATAGAACGACTCTAACGGAAGGAGGAGGAGCTGTGCAAACATAGAACGACTAACAGGAAGGAGGAGGAGCTGTGCAAACATAGAACGACTAACAGGAAGGAGGAGGAGCTGTGCAAACATAGAACGACTCTAACAGGAAGAGGAGGAGCTGTGCAAACATAGAACGACTCTAACAGGAAGGAGGAGGAGCTGTGCAAACATAGAACGACTAACAGGAAGGAGGAGGAGCTGTGCAAACATAGAACGACTCTAACAGGAAGGAGGAGGAGCTGTGCGGCTTGAGTGACAGGGGGCGGGGCTGGGTATGTGTGGGAAGCAGCCCAAGAGAAAGGGAGAGAGACGACAAACAGAATAAACGATGAAAACAGACGTTACACGCGGCTGAGTGGTGCTTCAAGGTATTGCATGCAATATGGATCTCTTGCGATATGGATATTGCACATGATTCGATGTGAAGTGGAGTAATTGTGCAGCCCTGGATACTGTACGTTTAGCATACCTGGAGTGCAATGCGCACCACTCTGGATGTGCTGGTCAGTACATTGTGCAGAGTGTCCAGTAGAGACAACAGGAGATCATGGCTACTCTTCCTCCCAGGCCTCTCCTCTCTCTCCACTACAGGATGGCTGCCTTGCTGAAGACACTGCAGACCACCTCCACCAGACCTGAGTAAAACACAACACACACAGCATGAAGGATGACCAGACCTGAATAAAACACAACACACAGCATGAAGGATGACCAGACCTGAGTAAAACACAACACACACAGCATGAAGGATACCAGACCTGAGTAAAACACAACACACACAGCATGAAGGATGAAGGATGACCAGACCGAATAAAACACAAACACACAGCATGAAGGATGACCAGACCTGAATAAAACACAACACACACAGCATGAAGGAACCAGACCTGAATAAAACACAACACACACAGCATGAAGTGGACCAGAACCTGAATAAAACACAACACACACAGCATAAAAGGATGACCAGACCTGAGTAAAACACAACACACACAGCATGAAGGATGACCAGACCTGAGTAAAACACAACACACACAGCATGAAGGATGACCAGACCTGAATAAAACACAACCCACACAGCATGAAGGATGACCAGACCTGAGTAAAACACAACACACACAGCATGAAGGATGAAGGATGACCAGACCTGAATAAAACACAACACACACAGCATAAAGGATGACCAGACCTGAAATAACACAACCCACACAGCATAAAGGATGACCAGACCTGAGTAAAACACAACACACACAGCATGAAGGATGACCAGACCTGAGAAAACACAACACCACAAGCATAAAGGATGACCAGACCTGAGTAAAACACAACACACACAGCATGAAGGATGACCAGACCTGAGTAAAACACAACACACAGCATGAAGGATGACCAGACCTGAGTAAAACACAACACACAGCATGAAGGATGAAGATGACCAGACCTGAGTAAAACACAACACACACAGCATGAAGGATGACCAGACCTGAGTAAAACACAACACACAGCATGAAGGATGACCAGACCTGAGTAAAACACAACACACACAAGATGAAGAGGATCAAACAAGGGATGTGTCCCAAATAGCATCATATTCCCTATATAGTGCACTACTTTGACCAGAGCCCTATGGGAATAGGGTGCCATTTGGAACACAGACAAGAGACTTTAGCTGGTCCCAGAGGACATAAATACCAAGAACCAATGGCTCCACCACACAGAGTTTTAAAGTACAAGCTGGTGTTTTACAAGGCCTCAATACAACTCACTCTACTTAAAGTGAAGTTGCACTTCTCTTCCATTGATGAAGTACATAAACCAGTTTCAGGCCTTGAGAGAAGGCCCTTTATGATACATCACAGAGAGTAGCTCTCTCTGACTGATGGGCTACTTCCTCCAGTATGATCTATACAGGATATTAGATCATATATAAACCTCAAGATGCTGCCATTGGTAGCAAAATTATGCTAGAAAATAGACTAATAATGACAGAAAACGTAAATGCGAACTGGGTGCTTTTTGCACATGGAGGATGCCCCTCCAGACATTCTGTATGATACAGTTATATCACTGAGTTACAAATCATACTTCTCCTCCATCCCAATTACTACAGAAAGATATCATCTCTTTCCGCTGACACAAAACCTTTGCCTTCTCCTGTCTAGTGCTTTATTTGCCATGCCTTGTTGAAATATTAAAAGTGTATGAACAATCTGCTTCGTCTTTAAAGACAGAATAACCTTTTCAGACAGTTTCTCAAGAGCGCTCTTCTCTGTCTGACCGGTCACCCCGGATCACGGCAGCTAGTCGAACCCTGCCATCTGAGAGCAACGCTCTCTCCACAATAAACACCTGTCTTCAGTGGAACCATCCGGCTTTGAATAGATAGGTACACCTACCAAGGGAGAATGACAGTGATAATATGATACATCATTATGTGTCATCTGGAATACAAAGAGCAGCAGATTTCACCTTGACAAAAATCACCTAACAACAATAAACCATGCAGTCAAAAAAAACTCCCAGTTATACATAAATAAAATGTGAAGGACGGTACAAAAATCCTCAGAAAATAACTAGGCTTAAATATATTCCGAATAGATTTGCCTCAGAAAAATTTACTCAATGTTGGGCAGATATTGTCTGATTGCTCAACAAACTGGCTACGGCAGGACGGCTGCATTAGTGCTGCTTCAGAGGAAATGATGAAAGGAGTAGAGAGAGAGAGAGGGAGAGAGTGAAATAAAGAGAGAGAAGGGGGAGAGTGAAATAGAGAGAGGGGGAGAGTGAGCGAGAGGAGACAGAGAAAGGCATACAGACGGACAGAGTGCCAGTGAGAGTGGCGTCCATATTCAATGTACTGTGGAGAACCATTCTGATGAATAATATCCTGATGATGAATAATAATACAAAACAGTCTTCAACAACGCTCCTCTTCCTATAGGAAGGCTCTTCTTTAATAAGAGTGTTTTTTGCTTTTGTATTTTTGCTTTTTACCCCAATTATGTGATATCAAATTGGTAGTTACAGTCTTGTCCCATTGCTGCAACTCCCGGACTCGGGACAGTCGAAGGTCGAGAGCCATGCGTCCTCCGAAACACGACCCGCCAAGCCGCACTGCTTCTTGACACAATGCCTGCTTAACCCGGAAGCCACCGCACCAATGTGTCGGAGCAAACACCGTACACCTGGCGACCGTGTCAGCGTATTGTTACGGATACAGGTATCCTGGGGGGTATTTGTATTTCTCCTCTGTCCTAGTAACAGGTGACAGTCATCAGTCGCATCAATCTGAAGACACACCTCCTCCTGTTTCCCTTACCCAATCACATCCCTTTTCCCTTGGTTTATAAACCCAGTCAGTAGTTTTCCCAGTGTCTCTCTCTCTCCCTCTCCCTCTGGATTTGCTGAAGACCACATATTCTTTCATACCCCAAAGTTTAGTTGTCTGTTATCATGTGAGTATGTACTGCTGTTGTGTATTATTGTTGGTTGGTTGGTGGCAAAGGGGGATAACCAGCCAAGTCGCCCTTGGGCGAATAAATACCCTAGTTAGAACTGGGCAGACCGCCCACTGTATTTTATTGGTTAGTTAGCTAGCTGTTCTTTACCCAGTAAGTCTAGCTTAGGGGTTTTGGGATATTTATGATTTCTTTCCTTGGGTCCAGCTCAGCCCCATTTTAGGTTGTCTGTGGATTTCTTTTAGTTGTCACTGTTCCTTTTCACTGTTGTGATTTGCATGAGATATGTTACGGGTCTCGTTTCCCTCCCCCCCTAGACTGCTGGGAAAAGGGGGTTCGTAACAGTGCACTCCACCCGGCCCGCCACAGGAGTCGCTAGACAGCGATGGGACAAGGACATCCCGGCCGGCCAAACCCTCCCCTAACCCGGACGACGTTGGGCCAATTGTGAGCCGCCTCATCGGTCTCCCGGTCGCAGCCGGCTGAGACACAGCCTGGGATCAAATCCGGGTCTGCGATGCAGTGCCTTAGACCGCTGAGCCACTCGGGAGGCCTTTAAGAGTGTCTTTTACCTGGAAATGGGAGGGGTTATAACCATGCTAATGAGAGTACCTGACAACAACCCTTCTGCCTGCCTGCCTGTCTATCGGTTTGTCTGTCTGTCTATCTGCATGTCTTCCTGTCTGCCTGTCTGTCTGTCCGTATAGCTATCTGCCTGCCTGCTGAGAAACACACAAAGGCCGTACTAGAGAATGAAGGGCTCGCTGGAAAAGGTCTGTGTGGGTAGAGTACAAATGTGTGTGTGTGGCTATATTCAAGCCTCTCCATGAACGACAAGGTTCTTCTGGAAGTGCTGTGTTTTGACTGTGTGGTGACCTGAGGCAGCAAGACTGTTTATCTGTGTTTACCACTCCAGGCTTTTTGGAAGGAGACATTTGTCAGTGTTTCTGTTTTTCTTTCTCTCTCTCTCTGTCTCTCTCTCTCTCTCTCTCTCTCTCACTCTGCATTTCTGAAGATAACTCAGAAATATCTCCACAATGCCTTGCATTATGCCACGGACAATATAATTACTGTGGTGAATGGCCTAAACACCAGGCAGAAAAGCAGACAGGCGGGACATTGTCCTTTACAGTTCAGCTATCCAGATCTCAACAGAAAGCTTCAGTTGCCATAGTGAAACGTAATAGGATGAATGGCTCGCAACAATTAAATGACTGTAGGTCTGAATAAACCCCTCAGAGAAACAGATACTTGACTGTAGGTCTGAATAAACCCCTCAGAGAAACAGATACTTGACTGTAGGTCTGAATAAACCCCTCAGAGAAACAGATACTTGACTGTAGGTCTGAATAAACCCCTCAGAGAAACAGATACTTTGTGCAGTGTATACAATATACACAGAGTGTATAAAACATTAGGAACACCTTCCTAATATTGAGTTACACCCTCTTTTGCCCTCAGAATAGCCTCAATTCGTCGGGGCATGGACTCTACAAGGTGTTGAAAGCGTTTCACAGGGATGCTGGCCCATGTTGACTCCAATGCTTCCCACAGTTGTCAAGTTGGCTGGATGTCCTTTGGGTTTTGGACCATTCTTGATACACATGGGAAACTGTTGAGCATGAAAAACTCTGCAGCTTTGCAGTTCTTTACAAACTCAAACCGGTGCGCCTGGCAACTACTACCATACTCCATTCAAAGGTACTTAAATATTTTGTCTAGCCCATTCACCCTCTGAATGGCGCACATACACAATCCATGTCTCAATTGACTCAAGACTTAAAAATCCTTCTTTAACCCATGTCCTTCCCTTCATCTACACTGACTCAAATGGATTTAACAAGTGGCATCAATAAGGGATCATAGCTTTCACCTGGTCAGTCTGTCATGGAAAGACACTCAGTGTATTAAAACACAACAAGCAGACTGGCTGTTGTGCTGCTACTCTACTTCCTCGTGCTTGGCTCCGCACGGCACTACACAGCACTCCCAGGGGTCCCTTATCTCCACACTGGCCAATTAGAAAACTCATCTCATCCACTCACCGGCTGTCTCTCTCTCTCACACACACAACCGGCCCTGCCGCGTTCGTCCACTCTCCCTCAGTCTCTCGGTCTCTCTCTCTCTCTTAAAAGAAGCCAATTATACCAGTTTTCCCCTGCCTGCGTTTTCGTGAGCCTGATCTGGAGTGGGCCACTAGCACAGCCAGAGACGGAGACAGAGAGAGGAGAGCTGCTAGAGATAGCTCTAATTACCAGGGTTATATTTAGTGCTGGGTCAACACATTCCTCAAAAAAGGACCTGATTGGTGCATAATGATGCTGACTTCATAAAGTCACTCGCAAGTGACCCCCCTGTAATGAGAAGGGTAAAGGAGGAAAGAGAGGAAGTCGCCCCCTATTTTGAAGGACGAACGTCGAGCCCTGGAGTGGAAGTGGTATTCCTATTGGTTGACAGGGGGAGGTGGGGGGCGGGGAGCGGGGCTTTTGTTGACAGACTGAGGGGTTTCCTCTTTCCTGTTCTGCTAGGTAGCAATTACAGCCAGGGACCTGAAAGCTTTCTGACACTCACACCTATAATTCACAGGGCCCCAGCCCCGCGCTCCAGCATGATGCAACATGCAGACAAAATACAGTTACTGACACAAACAGAGGTACGAACCGTTTGACACACCTGCAAAACTCCACCACACCACAGAGTTGACTCTCCCGTAGCTAACAGCTAACCCATTTCCATAGCATTCTGAATACATTCTCCACTGAGCAGGTGCTACATGTTGTGCTGCTCCACAGTAATATAATGAGTAACCATTCAACATTGTCACTATGCAGCAGAAGCATTCAGTCAGTATAAGTGGAGCCAAAACAAAGGTTCATTCTGTACTGATAATCCTCCCACTCACCTAATAAATTAAAAGCTCACACACTGCCATCTTCCTCTTCCTCTATTTTACTGTACCCATGTATAGCAACGTGTGTTTATTGAATAATCTACATATCCATGATTAAGTAGAAGATGAAGTATCCATGATTAAGTAGCATCATCTGTTAGCAGCATCTCTCTGCCAGTCTACACTCGGCTCCATCATATCCGCACATGGTCTCTCCTATCATTGCTATGCAGATGACACTCAACTACTCTTCTCCTTCCCCCCCGTCTGACACCCAGGTGGCGGCACGCATCTCTACATGCCTGGCAGACATCTTAGCTTGGATGTCAGCCCAACACCTCAAGCTTAACCTTGACAAGACTGTGCTGCTCTTCCTCCCGGGGAAGGCCTGCCTGCTCCAATACCTCTCCATCACGGTTGACATCTCCACGGTGTCACCCTCCCAGAGTGCAAAGAACCTTGGAGTGACCCTGGAAAACACCCTGTTGTTTTCTGCTAACATTAAAGCAGTGACTTGCGAGGGGGCGCTGGTGAGCAGCAACATGTGAAGACGCGTTTTCTCGGTGCTCCTGTCCAGGGCTGTAAGAGGTGCGTAACTGGCTGCAGGGAAGTCAGGCGCAGGAGAGCAGACATAGGTAACAACCGGAGCAGTTTATTTAGGCAAAACAAACTGCACCCAGAAACAACAAAATACGGGTTAAAATAACCTGTCGCAAACCAGTTAGAAATGCACAAACACTTTACAACAAACAATTCCACACACAGACATGGGGGGGAACAGAGGGTTATATACACATCACGTAATGAGGGAATGTAAACCAGGTGTGTGGGAAAACAAGACAAAACAAATGGAAATGAAAGGTGGATCGGCGATGGCTAGAAGACCGGTGACGTCGACCGCCGAACGCCGAACGCCGCCCGAACAAGGAGAGGAACCGACTTCGGCTGAAGTCGTGACAAGGGCGAACAATTTACTATTAATATTTCACGAACACCTCCCCTACCGTGTTAATTTAGTAAAATTTTATTAGGAGTCAAACCAGATTTTTTTTCTTGAAATTTTTGTCATTTTCATCGTGAAATGTCGAAACAACAACGGCCACGAGTCACAAAAGAGCAGGCCTCTACTAAAGCATCGGGCTCAGCGGACACTGACACGGACTCTGACCCCCCCGACCAAGCCAAGGTAATGGAGGATATCACTAAGTCTGAACAGACTGTGCTGGCTCAGGTGGAGTCACTATCCACTGACCTATCTGCACAAATAGCCACCCTCGCCACCGAGGTCAACACAAAGATCGACTCCGTTAAAGAAGACTTGGCAAAACAGGACACCCGTCTGAATAGCCTGGAGGGCGACGCAAATACATACTCTGACAAAGTGGTGACACTGGAAGAGCAAGTCATCTGGCTATCATCAGATGTCGTCAAACTTACTTCCAAGGTCGAGGACCTCGAGAACAGACAGCGCCGGGGGAACGGTCACATTTTCGTCATGAGAGAGGGACTCGAGACCGTAGGCGGCCTACCCTGTTCATAGCTAAACTGCTTCAGGAAATCCTAGGCCTCGATTACGCCCCTACCCATGACCGTGAACACAGAAGCTTACAGTCCGCACCGAAGAATGGGGAGCCGCCCAGACCCATCATAGCCAAATTCCACAAATTTCAAGAGAAAGAGGATGTCCTTCGGCTCCTATCACCCATGACAGCCAGAAGATCCGCGTTTACACGAACTACACGGCGGCAGTCATGAAGAACAGGTCGGCCTTCAACAAGATGAGGGGGCTCCTACATTGCTGTCGGGACACCAAGTTTGGCATTCTCTACCCAGAGGTGCTGAAGATCACTACTCCCTCCGGCGAGCAGAAGACATTCGTGAACCCAACCTACATCCACAGGAGGACAGGTGGCATACGACTAACTAGCCATTTTAGTCTTGTACTCTGCCCCTGACCTTACACAAGGACCAACTAGTGAACTCATCTCTTGATTAGAATCGTGCCTCCACCCTGTTGCCAAAAAAGACAATTATTCTTCCAGTAACTTAATGTTATGAACAATGATGGTATGTATATGGTGACATGTTCTGACAAGGATAATGTAGTTTGAATAGTATTTTATTTACAGTACATGGCACAATTGGCTTTTACCAACTAGCTGCGGCTGGAGGCCTCGGTGCTCGGTGCTAGGTGGTGCGATACTAATTAGCCTAGTCACTACATAAGTTTAGCCACTAAGGTATCTCTATTTCCATGCCTTAATAGGATACCCTACCAGTATACTGTGAGCATGTTTAATACCTAACGTTACACGTTTGTACTCCCAAAAGGATCACGTGTATTATTCTTTACTATTAGACTGGTTGGCCCTCTTTGGTGCTTAGTGGCTGCTGGCACGGGTCCGCAGGTTGTACAGCCAAACGAACCTTGCAGGTATTAATTACCAAGCGTTAGCCAGAAATGTGTCTGTCTTCTGGCTTGATTGAACATTAGCATGTTCAATCGAGGGTTACATTCATACAATTGTTGAATTATACTGTGTTTTATTGATTTGAAGGCATCCCAAGTGGATGGGGTTGGCCACGGTGGGGGGGGGGGGGGTGGGGGGGGGGGCCGGCGGGTAGTAGCCGGAACATATACCTCCTTAAAATATGCATATTGCATAAGAAAGATAAATTAGAGAACTGAGGTGATTCGCTCCAGAATCCCTTCCCTATGTGTAAACTACATTATGCTGGCTCTGGATAGAGCTCTACTGAGGTTCACTTTAACATGGTAGTATCGATAAAACCTTATCTAAGGGCAAATAATTTCATACACAGAGTATGACAACAGCACACTAAACGCTTATTGGAGCCATCTCAACTCATTCTAGATGTGGACAACAGATATAGAGACTGCTACACCAAATTGGAATTTGACAAGCTTTCCACTAAACAAACGGAGCAGCTTCTGTTTAAGTCTAGGCAGGCATTTTATGAACAAGGAGAGAAAGCTGGCAATTTGTTATCTCACCAGCTTCAACAATCCGCTGCTAACAGCACCAGACCTGAAATCTGTGTTGCAGCTGATTTAACTTCTACCAATCCCAAAGACATCAACAACCAATTTAAGCAACTCTACTCTGCGCTTTATTCGTCAGAGAACTTCCTGACACATCTCGTATACATGCATTTCTAGACACTCTGGACACCCCCTGTCTCAATTCTGATGAACAAACTAACATGGGATGCCTAAATAAGTGATGAGGAAGCTACTCTGGCAATCCAGTCCATGCAGAGCGGTAAAGCTCCTGGGCCTGATGGCTTCCCTATTGAATTTTATAAACCTCCTCAAAACTATCCCC
Organism: Salvelinus sp. IW2-2015; assembly: GCF_002910315.2. Taxonomy (NCBI): domain Eukaryota; kingdom Metazoa; phylum Chordata; class Actinopteri; order Salmoniformes; family Salmonidae; genus Salvelinus; species Salvelinus sp. IW2-2015. The sequence goes on along the minus strand of NW_019944594.1, from coordinate 38,549 downwards.
TATCCTCAGCTCAATGTACAATGACATCCTTTCTAATCAGAAACTGCCCCAAACACTTACCCAAGCGACTATTTTGGCTTTGCTTAAAAAGGACAAGAAGACTGTGGCTCATACCACCCTATAAGCCTCTTGTGCTGTGATTATAAAATTCTCACTAAGGTATTGCCGTTTAGAGACAGTGACTCTGCCCAAACCGGATTTATCTCAGGTAGGCAATCTTTCTATATTATGCGCCAGCTATTTAACGTTCTCTATTCTGTCCACTCAACAGCCAGAGGTCGTCATCTCTCCTGATGATAAGGCTTTCAACCGGGTTGAGTGGGAATATCTATTTACAGTACAGAGAGATTTGGGTTTGGCCCGTCATTCCTTTCCTGGATTAAGATTCCCAGTGGCTTCTGTTCGCACCAACAATGTTACCTCCAACTACTTCCCTCTCCACAGGGGGGCCAGGCAGGGTTGTTGTTTATCCCCTTTCCTATTTGATATGGCTAGTGAGCCTCTTGCTATCGGCCCGCGTGCGGAGGAGAGGATTAAGGGAATATTAAGGGGCGACATAACTCACAAGGTGTCCTTATATGCAGACWATCTTCTTTTGTACATCTCTAACCCTGTGGAGTCTATACCCTATCTCTTGGACATGCTACAAGGTTTTGGACATTATCTGGCTAAAAGTTAAACCTAACAAGTCTGCTCCTCCCCAATAATCAGTTAGCAGAAGGATTTGGGTATGCCAATTTCCCGTTTAAGGTGGAGCATCAGGTCTTTACTTATTTGGGATTAAAGGTCACACACTCATTAAAGGCTCTGTTGAAACAACTTCAAAACACTCCTGGAGCGCACTAAGCAGGATTTCATAAGGTGGTCGTCTCTTCCCATTTCATTAGCAGGTCGGAAGAATTCTGTTAACATGACTGTACCACCTATGTTTTTGTACTTATTACAAATTATTCCCATTTTTCTGCCAAAATTGATGTTCAAACAACTGGACAGCTGCATTTCCAACTTCATTTGGAATAAGTCAAATCCACAAATGAGAAAGGTATATCTAGAGAGACCTAAGCCCGCAGGCGGACTGGGCCTTCCCAATTTTTTACACTACTACTGGTCAGCAAATATATATAAAATGTGTTTATTGGGTTTCTACATTTGAAAATAAGGATGGTAAAACTTGCGTCATCATGGAGTTACAGTCAAGCCTTCCAACTTCTCCTGTTTCGCTCCTGTGCTCCCCAATGCCCATGAACCTTGGCACCCATGTTTTCAATCCCATTGTCAAGAAATTCCTTAAAATCTGGTCCCAATTCCGTAATCACTTTAGCCTTAAACAAGTAAGTTGCTTCTCTCCATTAACATCTAATCATCTCTTCCCAGCAGATTGACACGGCATTCCAGTTCTGGCATAGGAATGGTCTGGTGTTTTTTTGTGACCTATTTGTTGACAACACATTAGTCTCATTCGATACTGATAATAATATTCCCAATACCCACTTTTTTAGGTACCTGCAAACTCACAGCTTTGCTAAAGAACATTTCCCTTTCCACTCGAGCCCTCATAGTGTCCAGTCGAGAGGTGCTTAGATCTTAACCCGTATCTGAATCTCCAGATTATACCACATAATACAGAATATTAATCCGCCTTCCTTGGCAAATACAAACTCTGCATGGGAGCAAGACATGGGTGACAAGCTACCTGATGACATGTGGCAACATAGTATTGGGCGTATCCACACCTCATCATTTTGCATAAGGCATGGGCTCATTCAGTTCAAAGTTTTGCACCGCCTCCATTACTCAAATGACAAAAATATATCCACATTTTGACCCCAAGAGTTTGAGATGCCACCAGAGTCCAGCGACTGTGGGACATTGACAATCTTTGAGTGGCGTCTGGGACCTCATTTTTTTGGGGCATTCTCACATACAGTACCTGTCAAAAGTTTTTCACACGCCTACTCATTCAAGGGTTTTTCTTTATTCATACAATTTTTTACATTGTAGAATAATAGTGAAGACATCAAAACTATGAAATAACACAAGTAATCCAAATATATTTGAGATTTGAGATTCTTCAAAGTAGCCACCCTTTGCCTTGATGACAGCTTTGAACACTCTTGGCATTCTCTCAACAAGTTTCATGAGGTAGTCATCTGGAATGCATTTCAATTATCAGGTGTGCCTTGTTAAAAGTTCATTTGTGGAATTTCTTTCCTTCTTAATGCATTTGAGCCAATCAGTTGTGTTGTGACAAGGTAGGGTTGGTATACAGAGGATAGCCTTATTTGGTAAAAGACCAAGTCCATATTATGGCAAGAACAGCTCAAATAAGCAAAGAGAAATGACAGTCCATCATTACTTTAAGACATGAAGGTCAGTCAATACAAAACATTTCAAGAACTTTTAATGTTTCTTGTCATGAACCGCCACAGGAAAGGAAGACCAGAGTTACCTCTGCTGCAGAGGATAAGTTTGTTAGAATTACCAGCCTCAGAAATGGCAGCCCAATAAATGCTTCACAGAGTTCAAGTAACAGACACATCACAACATCAACTGTTCAGGGGAGAATGCGTGAATCAAGCCTTCATGGTGGAATTGCTGCAAAGAACCACTAATAAAATACACCAATAAGAAGAAGAGACTTGCTTGGGCCAAGAAACACCGAGCAATGGACATTGGACCGGTGGAAATCTGTCCTTTGGTCTGATGAGTCCACATTTGGAGGTGTGATGGTGTGGGGTGCTTTGCTGGTTACACTGTCTGTGATTTATTTAGAATTCAAGGCACACTTAACCAGCATGACTACCACAGCATTCTGCAGCGATACGCCATCCACCTGGTTTGCGCTTAGTGAGACTATCATTTGTTTTTCAAGGTACCCCTGCCTTCTCTAGGAGGCCATTTCATTAGTCCTGCTTTCTGCAAGGTCCCTGCTTCTCCTAGGAGGCACATTTCATTAGTCCTGCTATCTGCAAGGTGCCCCTGCCTTCTCCTAGGAGGAGCATTTCATTAGTCCTGCTATCTGCAAGGTCCATGCCTTCTCCTAGGAGTACATTTCATTAGTCCTGCTTCTGCAAGGTGCCCTGCCTTCTCCTAGGAGGAGCATTTCATTAGTCCTGCTATCTGCAAGGTGCCCCTGCCTTCTCTAGGAGGAGCATTTCATTAGTCCTGCTATCTGCAAGGTGCCCATGCCTTCTCCTAGGAGGAGCATTTCATTAGTCCTGCTATCTGCAAGGTGCCCATGCCTTCTCTAGAGGAGCATTTCATTAGTCCTGCTATCTGCAAGGTTCCCCTGCCTTCTCCTAGGAGGCACATTCATTAGTCCTGCTATCTGCAAGGTGCCCCTGCCTTCTCCTAGGAGGAGCATTTCATTAGTCCTGCTATCTGCAAGGTGCCTGCCTTCTCCTAGGAGTACATTTCATTAGTCCTGCTATCTGCAAGGTGCCTCCTTTCCTAGGAGGAGCATTTCATTAGTCCTGCTATCTGCAGGTGTCCCTGCCTTCTCTAGGAGGAGCATTTCATTAGTCCTGCTATCTGCAAGGTGCCCATGCCTTCTCCTAGGAGGAGCATTTCATTAGTCCTGCTATCTGCAAGGTGCCCATGCCTTCTCCTAGGAGGAGCATTTCATTAGTCCTGCTATCTGCAAGGTGCCCATGCCTTCTCCTGGAGGAGCATTTCATTAGTCCTGCTATCTGCAAGTGCCATGCCTTCTCCTAGGAGTACATTTATAGTCCTGCTATCTGCAAGGTGCCCATGCCTTCTCCTAGGAGTACATTTCATTAGTCCTGCTATCTGCAAGGTGCCCATGCCTTCTCCTAGGAGGAGCATTTCATTAGTCCTGCTATCTGCAAGGTGCCCATGCCTTCTCCGAGGAGCATTTCATTAGTCCTGCTTCTGCAAGGTGCCCCTGCCTTCTCCTAGGAGGAGCATTTCATTAGTCCTGCTATCTGCAAGGTGCCGCCTCTCCTAGGAGGAGCATTTCATTAGTCCTGCTATCTGCAAGGTGCCCATGCCTTCTCCTAGGAGGAGCATTTCATTAGTCCTGCTATCTGCAAGGTGCCCATGCCTTCTCCTAGGAGGAGCTTTCATTAGTCCTGCTATCTGCAAGGTGCCCATGCCTTCTCCTAGGAGGAGCATTTCATTAGTCCTGCTATCTGCAAGGTGCCCTGCCTTCTCCTAGGAGGAGCATTTCATTAGTCCTGCTATCTGCAAGGTGCCCCTGCCTTCTCCTAGGAGGAGCATTTCATTAGTCCTGCTATCTGCAAGGTGCCATGCCTTCTCCTAGGAGGAGCATTTCATTAGTCCTGCTATCTGCAAGGTGCCCCTGCCTTCTCCTATGAGGAGCATTTCATTAGTCCTGCTATCTGCAAGGTGACCCTGCCTTCTCCTAGAGGAGCTTCATTAGTCCTGCTATCTGCAAGGTGCCCCTGCCTTCTCCTATGAGGAGCATTTCATTAGTCCTGCTATCTGCAAGGTGCCCCTGCTTCTCCTAGGAGGAGCATTTCATTAGTCCTGCTATCTGCAAGGTGCCCCTGCCTTCTCCTAGGAGGAACATTTCATTAGTCCTGCTATCTGCAAGGTGCCCCTGCCTTCTCCTAGGAGGAGCATTTCATTAGTCCTGCTATCTGCAAGGTGTCCTGCCTTCTCCTAGGAGGCACATTTCATTAGTCTGCTATCTGCAAGGTGCCCATGCCTTCTCCTAGGAGGAGCATTTCATTAGTCCTGCTATCTGCAAGGTGCCCTGCCTTCTCCTAGGAGGCACATTTCATTAGTCCTGCTATCTGCAAGGTGTCCCTGCCTTCTCCTAGGAGGCACATTTCATTAGTCCTGCTATCTGCAAGGTGCCTCAGGAGGAGCATTTCATTAGTCCTGCTATCTGCAAGGTGTCCCTGCCTTCTCCTAGGAGGAGCATTTCATTAGTCCTGCTATCTGCAAGGTGCCCTGCCTTCTCCTAGGAGGAGCATTTCATTAGTCCTGCTATCTGCAAGGTGACCCTGTCTTCTCCTAGGAGGAGCATTTCATTAGTCCTGCTTCTGGCAAGGTGCCCCTGCCTTCTCCTAGGAGGAGCATTTCATTAGTCCTGCTATCTGCAAGGTGTCCCTGCCTTCTCCTAGGAGGAGCATTTCATTAGTCCTGCTATCTGCAAGGTGTCCCTGCCTTCTCCTAGGAGGAGCATTTCATTAGTCCTGCTATCTGCAAGGTGCCCTGCCTTCTCCTAGGAGGAGCATTTCATTAGTCCTGCTATCTGCAAGGTGTCCCTCCTTCTCCTAGGAGGCATTTCTATAGTCCTGCTATCTGCAAGGTGCCCATGCCTTCTCCTAGGAGGAGCATTTCATTAGTCCTGCTATCTGCAAGGTGCCCTAGGAGGAGCATTTCATTAGTCCTGCTATCTGCAAGGTGCCCCTGCCTTCTCCTACCATTTCATTAGTCCTGCTATCTGCAAGGTGCCCCTGCCTTCTCCTAGGATGTGCATGTTGAATGTGAAGCCTGGCTGTGAATCTATGACTCCCCCCTGAGATGCAGAACCATGACAGGGTGGACAGGACAGGCTCTCTCAGCTCCATGCCGCTCGGCGGTGGGAGAGAGATACCGTGTGGCGCTAGCGGGCTAACTGTGCCGACTAGCTAATGAGAACTGTCAACACAGTACAGCCATAGCAAAATGAATCTATTATTCAATAATTGAGTGTTATGGAGCGCCTGGTTTTTGCAGCGGGCAGCCAGCTGGGCATTGAAAAGCGATGGCAGAGAAAGAAAACTTGCCAAGGCAGGAGAGCCGAGCGGGTAAAGGAGGCAGACAAATGGCTGCTCGGCAGCTGGGCTGATTCTATCAGATGAGTGCTGAGTGTAGAGCTAGAAAAGGAGAGAGAGAGGCAGACGGGTGGGTGCGGGCCATCTGTGGACAGACAGGGAGGAGATGAACTGATAGGAGTACCACAACAGGACACACAGCCCAGCCTGCTGATGGATAGAGTGGAGGAAGAAGAGGAGAGGCTTTCATTCCTCCTTCCTCAGCTGCTGCTGGGAGACCAAAAGCCTGCCTGCTACGCTAACACGAAACACACACACACCACACACACACACACACAAACACACACACACACACACACCACACACACACACCACACCACACACCACACACACACACGGCTTAAGGCACCACAGGATCCCGATGTAATAAGCGGTCTGAGCCGAAGGTAAAGGGGTGGCGTTACTGGCATGGAAACAGACTCCAGTAACTGAACACAGGAGAGGAATCAACACAGGCTGTTTTGTACCTGTGCATGATTGTCTTTGTCAATGATGGAGAAACTGTTGGGTGTTGTATTACACACAGTGCTGCACTAACCCATCAAAGACATGTGTTTATGTCAGTCACCGTACCTTGCTGATAGAGCGGTTGAAGGTCTGAGTCCTCACTTTACATTTACATTTTAGTCATTTAGTAGATGCTCTTATCCAGAGAGACTTACAGTAGTGAGTGCATACATTTTCATACTGGTCCCCTGTGGGAATTGAACCCACAACCCTGGCGTTGCGAGCGCCATGTTCTACCAACTAAGTCACACGGAACCACATGGGACGTGTGCACGGTGTTCTTTGTAAATGGGGCGGAAACTGTTAGGCCTAGATACAGTACAATGCATTCATTTGTGTGAGGCAGTGCACCGTACCTTGTTGGTAGAAGGGTTGTAGGTCCACGTCTTTCTGTCCAGTCAGGTTGCTGAGGAGAGCCATGGCCTTCTGCATGGTTCCACCCAGGATATTGTCCTGGTGCTCCTGGAAAGAACAAAACATGGAATAAACACACAGGAGAAATGAATAGGGGGCGAGGGAAAGGAAGGGCAAAAACCCATGGAAGCACACAGTCTTTCAGGGCAATCCTCAAATATTGAGAGCCTTAGGGATGGATTTGAGCAAATCTGCCTTAGCAATGCTTCTGCAGTACTCTTGTTTTCACAACTAATGTCCCATGCACCCACAGTACTTGTCTTATTCTGAAAACTGAAGCACAGTAGCTAACATTCTGCATTTGTATTGACTACATTATCATCTGCTGCTTACATTATCCCTTTCTCCTTCACAGGGTCTAGATACACCTGTGTGTGCCATCGTAAGGGCCGAGATCTGATGATGACTGAAGAAATAGCTGAGCTTGAATGAAGAATAGTCATTAGCATCTTAACTTTTGAGAGGGGAAGCATCTTCAGGACCTGGCTGAGGGCTAGATGAAGGACAGGAGAGGAGCAGGGGAGCTTGGGGAGAGGGAGGAGGGAGATGGGGGAGCTTGGGGAGAGGGAGGAGGGAGATGGAGGAGGTAGAGGTTACTTTGGGATGTGGGGGAGGATGAGCCTTGGTGAAGGGTGTGTAATTATCTGGTGAGCAGGGTGCAGGGGATGAGCCTTGGTGAAGGTTGTGTAATTATCGGTGAGAAGGGGTCGGGAGAGCTTGTCGTGAGGTGGTGTAATTATTGGTGACAGGGTGCAGGGAATGAGCCTTGGTGAAGGTTGTGTAATTATCTGGTGCAGGGTGCAGGAATGAGCCTTGGTGAAGGTTGTAGAATTACTGGTGAGAGGGTGCAGGGGATGAGCCTTGGTGAAGGTTGTGAATTATCTGGTGAGCGGGTGCAGGGGATGAGCCTGGTGAAGGTTGTGGAATTCTGTGAGCAGGGAGGGGATCGACCTTGGTGAAGGTTGTAATTATTGGTGAGCAGGGTGCAGGGGATGAGCCTTGGTGAAGGTTGTGTAATTATTGGTGAGCAGGGTACAGTGGGATGAGCCTTGGTGAAGGTTGTAATTATCTGGTGAGCAGGGTGCAGGGGATGAGCCTTGGTGAAGGTTGTGTAATTATCTGGTGAGCAGGGTGCAGGGGATGAGCCTGGGAGAGTTGTTGTAAATTATCTGGTGAGCAGGGTGCAGGGGAGAGCGCTGGTGAAGTTGTGTATTATCTGGTGAGCAGGGTGCAGGGGGAGAGCTAGGTAAGTTGTGTAATTATCTGGTGGCGGGTGCGGGGGAGCCTTGGTGAAGGTGTGTAATTATCTGGTGAGCAGGGTGCAGGGTGTGAGCTTGGTGAAGGTTGTGTAATTATCTGGTGAGCAGGGTGCAGGGGATGAGCCTTGGTGAAGTTGTGTAATATCTGGTGAGCAGGGTGCAGGGGATGAGTCGGTGAAGTTTGTGTAATTATCTGTGAGCAGGGTGCAGGGGATGAGCTTGGTGAAGGGTTGTAATTATCTGGTGAACAGGGCAGGGGATGAGCCTTGGTGAAGGGTGAATTACTGTGGCAGGGCAGGGATGACGCTGGTGGAAGGTTGTGTATTACTGGTGAGCAGGGTAAGGGGATGAGCCTCGGTGAAGGTTGTGTAATTAGGTGAGCAGGGTGCAGGGGATGAGCCTTGGTGAAGGTTGTGTAATTATCTGGTGAGCAGGGTGCAGGGAATGAGCCTGGTGAGGTTGTGTAATTATCTGGTGAGCAGGGTGCAGGGATGAGCCTTGGTGAAGGTTGTGTAATTATACTGGTGAGCAGGGTGCAGGGGAGGATGACCTAGGTGAAGGTTGTTGTATACTGGTGAGCAGGGTGCAGGGAATGAGCCTTGGTGAAGGTTGTGTAATTATCTGGTGAGCAGGGGCAGGGAGAGCCTTGGTGAAGGTTGTGTAATTATCTGGGAGCAGGTGCAGGAGGAGCCTTGGTGAAGGTTGTGTAATTATCTGGTGAGCAGGGTGCAGGGGTGAGCCTTGGTGAAGGTTGTGTAATTATCTGGTGAGCAGGGTGCAGGGGATGAGCCTTGGTGAAGGTTGTGTAATTATCTGCTTCGCAGGGTGCAGGGAATGAGCCTTGGTGAAGGTTGTGTAATTATCTGCTCGCAGGGCAGGGATTGAGCCTTGGTGAAGGTTGTGTAATATCTGGTGAGCAGTGTGCAGGGACGAGCCTTGGTGAAGGTTGTGTAATTATCTGGTGAAGCAGGGTGCAGGGAGGAGCCTGGTGAAGGTTGTGTAATTAATGGTGAGCAGTGTGCAGGGGATGAGCCTGGTGAATGGTGTGTAATTATCTGGTGAGCAGGGTGCAGGGGATTAGGAACATAAAAGTAGGTAGGCAATGAAGGCCTGAGCTATGTCTGGGCTGTAGATCTAGCCAGAGTAAACACACACATACACAACACACACACACAACACACAACACACACACACACACACCACACACACGCACACACACACACACACACACAACACACACACACACACACACACACACACAACACACACACACACAACACTCCATGCGCCATAATTATTGTTCAAGGGGCTTCCACAGTTTACAGCTGACAGGAAGGCAGAGAGGAAGCAACAGAGTTGGGCCAGTGGCTCAGGGATTCTCTCAGTCTCCTGGATAAATTAGCCATGGAATCTCAAGGCCAGAACTCGCTTTTCCACCTGATTTCTCTGCTAGGCCACTTGAGAAGAGCAGGGGTCATGCAGATATCAACAGCCCTTAATGAAGAGATACATGGGTGGCCTAGAGAACTAACACTGATGGCGTCAAAATGATTGACTCACTAATTCCTAAAACTGTTTGTTAACACAAAGTGCGTTTGATTGATAGAAATAAGAGAACACAAATAGGAGAAACGTATATGGATGTATGGCTGCGTCATTTTCTGACAGATACGAGATTGAATCCAAAGCAGGAGATAGAACAATACTGAAAAAATAAGGACGGAAAGAAAAACTACTTTTAATCACCTCCGAAAAAGCAGTGCCTCAATTTCTGTTTCTTTTATCAGATGGTAAATGGAATTGTGCTGTCTGCCTGCACTTGACTTGTATCCATCTATAATGCTAACTTAGATCCATTCATCAACAATCCCAAACATACCAACCATTGGCTGTCCCTGGCCTCACACAGTCTGAACCAACAATCACTTCAGTTCTCAACTCAACGTATGTCTCTCAGTGTTGGTTTAGCATGGAACTAGACTGGAGCCTCACTAATCACAGGCCCAATCACGAACCTCAAACTCCTATGTAGCTGGCTTGGCTGCCTCTTCTGAACTAACTTCAATCGTGTGTGTGTGTGTGTGCTGTGTGTGTGTGTGTGTGTGTGTGTGTGTGTGTGTGTGTGTGTGTGTGGTGTGTGTGTGTGGTTGTGTGGGGGGTGCTGTTGTGTGTGTGTGTGTGTGTGTGTGTGTGTGTGTTTGTGTCTTTGCGAGGGGATAAGCAGTCAATGAATTTCTGTTGATTGCAAGGAAAATGGATTAAAAAAGGATTCTTCTTCTTCAGTATGTCCCACAATGTAAAACAAGCTCTGAAAAGCAACTTTGCAGTACAACAAAAGGCAGTGTTTATGTCTGCTATTTGACTTTCTTTCAAGCTGTAATTTGGTCTCCAGATCAATATTTGTCGCAATGCAGACTTTTCTTCTCTGCTGTTGTTAATGAGAATGGCAGAGGGGAGCACAACTATTCTCCTAATACCAGCAACAGCAATCAGAGCTAGCTGTATAAACCTCTGATTCTATTAGATTCTCCTTTCTCTCTTAGAGCTCACAAACTCAGAGTCCACCGACTGTACATTCCTACCTACCTCCCCCCCACACACAGGCAAAATGGATTTTCTTCCAATTAGATTTACACTGTCAGATGACATGAAATTGAATATGGGGCAGAGGCACGACAATCAGGGGAAGGGAGAGATAAAGCCATCCTGCAACAGTGAGGGGCTCCACGCCACCGAACATCTGTGTTCATTTACTTCTATGCCGACATTAACCTTTAAAACAAAGCTGTTCAAATAGAGACAATTGAGCAGTCTCAAGCATTCTGCTTAACACAATCAATCATGATCATCAGTAAAAGACCATGATGCATTGCAGCAGCCACAACAAACTAGGCGTGAGCTTCAGTCTCCAGACATTAGATTCAGGATAGCAGGAAAGGAAGGCTAGAACCTAGCAGTGTTACTTGGGGCTCTTGTTGTAACCAGAGTCAAGCTCCCTAAACACTTGCTTAAGGATCAGTCTGCTGATGTTGGACCAAACTCAATCAATGCCACTGTCAATCCCCACTGGCTTCCTCGCCACACTCATTAGTGATGTGCATTACGGCTCTGTCCGCGGACCACTTTCATGCCGTCTCTGGCCCGAATCAATGTCAGTCCGTGAAACTGCTGAGCTGGCCTTAAAAGTAAATAAGTAGACAGCCATTACTACTGCAGTCTGCACTAACTGTGTCGCGAAAAGGCAATTTGATACGATCCCGACCTAACCCGCATATCAGCTTCCATTGGATTGGAGAAGGCAAGCCAAGTTCAGAGTAAAGTTAAAAGGTATGGTATGCATCCCAAAAGTGCACCCTATTCCCTATGTAGTGCACTACTTTTGACCAGGGCCCATAGGTCAAAAGTCGTGCACCAGATAGGGAATAGGCTTCCATTTGGTACACTCACTACACACACATGGTGACTACAGTCAAGTGAGAGTGAGAAGAGCTGATTTAATCCTGTCACTATGTATCTGTAAAGCCTGTAATGGACTGGCCATAGTGTCTGTCCTGTAGGTATAAGAACTAGGCACTATATGAATTGTAACCCTCCAGCGGTGGAGAGGAGAGGAGGATTACAGTGTGTGATAGAGTCCAGACTGGGTCTATATTGGATAGAGCAGTGGTTAAGTGGTTGACCTGCATGACACTGATCGGCTGGTAATGCACACTAAATGGCTCTCCTTCCTGTATGGCTGCGTATGTAACACTGCATTGTATAGTGTTAAACTGTGTGGATGGAGGCTTTTCTAACGCATTCCAGAACTTATTCGTTGAATCACTAATTCAGAACATTAGGTCCTCCAAATGTAATGATGACATACATGTGAGAAAGTCTACATACGTCCTAGTTGGTACTATCATGGTTAGGCCTGGCCTATACCTCCAAAACATAGAAGAAGAGACCCGTGGAAAGCAACACAGCTATACCTCTAAAACATAGAAGAAGAGACCCGTGGAAAGCAACACAGGCTTATACCTCAAAAACATAGAAGAGACCCGTGGAAAGCAACACAACAATACCTCCAAAACATAGAAGAAGAGACCGTGGAAAGCAACACAACTATACTCTAAAACATAGAAGAAGAGACCCGTGGAAAGCAACACACGCTATACCTCCAAAACATAGAAGAGACCCGTGGAAAGCAACACACAAATACTCCAAAACATAGAAGAGAAGACCCGTGGAAAGCAACACAACTATACCTCCTAAACAAGAAAAAGAGACCTGTGGAAAGCAACACAACAATACCTCCAAACATAGAAGAAGAGACCCGTGGAAAGCAACACAACAATACCTCCAAAACATAGAAGAAGAGACCGTGGAAAGCAACACAACAATACCCCAAAACATAGAAGAAGAGACCGTGGAAAGCAACACACAACAATACCTCCAAACAAGAAGAAGAGACCCGTGAAAGCAACACAACTAAACCTCCAAAACATAGAAGAGACCGTCCGGAAAGCAACACAACCTATTATGAATCCAAAACATAGAAGAAGAGACCCGTGGAAAGCAACACAACTATACCTCCAAAACATAGAAGAAGAGACCCGTGGAAAGCAACACAATAATACCTCCAAAACATAGAAGAAGAGACCGGTGGAAAGCAACACAACAATACCTCCAAAACATAGAAGAAGAGACCCGTGGAAAGCAACACAACACGTGAAGACAATCAACCTAACAGCTAACTGATTCCGTCTGTGTGATGTTTCTCAAAGTGTTCTTACATGCAGTGGCAACTTGTCTGAGAAGTCACCCAAGCGATAAGTTCATTAAAGAGTGCAGAGCAGTTACTGGCGGATTGAGGTCAAGGGGGAATTGGCTGTTTACTGGAAATAAGCGTTCTGGTCTGATGAATATGTAACCTGTTGTAGGAGCTGGGGGACGACGACCACTTCATATTCTCACTCCATTAAGCACAGCCCCTCAAAAGGCTGTTCCGCTCCCTCCGCCACTCAATTACACAACGTACTGTGATGGGTCACCACCGCACAGCACACTCATTTGCATAATAAATCAATAAAGAACCCTGGCAAACGAGCGCTGCTGGTGCAAAACGGGCTCGGCCTGAAATGACAGAGAGAGAGAGAGAAGTAGGCAGGCGGTGGGATGGGGGTGGGGTGGATGGGAGGCGTTTTTACGAGCTAAAATGTCTGGCCCAGCAGAATTCCCCCACATAACAGCCTTTGAATTATGTTCCAATAGCCCAAAGTCTTCTCCACCCAATGGGACTCGTATATTTTCATGACAGAGGATAAAAAAGCGAGGTGGGGTGGGGGAGGAGGAAGCAAGGTGGTTTGTAATATGGCTTTCATCCTAACATTCCTTTCCACTAGTTTCCACCTCGGGCCATCTAAAAGACGGAGAGAGACACAGACTCAGAGTAGAGTGGAGGTGGGAATTTGACAAACCACTTATATTTTTAGGAGATAGCTTTTTTCTTGAGCCTGGAAATGAAAAGTCGGGCAGGAAACACAAGTGATAAATAAAACCGCACACCAAAGCAGTTTCCTGGAACACATGATTTTAGTATAGAGAAAAAAAGCAGCATTTTAAGTGGGGCTCTTAACTTACCGCCATGAGTTGAAAGACAACAGGTAGGATCCTGCTGTCTCTGACCAGGCTGTGGAGGGAGAGAGAGAGAGAGGAGAGGGAGAAAGAGAGAGATAGAAAGATGGAGAGAGTGGGGGAGAAGAGAGAGAGACAAAGAGAGAGAAAGAGAGTGAGAGAAACACAGAGGCAGGTTTAGGTACCTTCATAGCACAGAGAGACGTTTCATCTTCATTAGGGTCCATGCATTGCCTTTGAATCTGAGGCCTACTGAACCTATGTGAGTATTTCAGTGTGTGTTTGTGTGTGCGTGAAGGCAACGCAGCGTGCCTCGCCTCTAAGATCAGTCATGTGAGAAAAGGACCTCTGACTAATCTTCTGCGGGGAGAAAGGAGCCTTCTGACACCTCGGCACCCAGGAGTAATGTACATCTTTATTGAAAATGACTCTCCACAGCTCCCTTATTGATTAAGCCTTTTGATTCACAACCAATTACAGCTTGTGTGTAGAGGTGCTCAAAGGAAGAAAACATTGTGGCAGGCAGGCTAGACACATTTAAACAAGACTAGAGGTCACCCATAGAAAACGTATTAGAGGGAGTTTTTACATAACAATGATGTATTGCACGGCTGGGAAACATTTATTTCCCAGTTTTCCATATATGGTGTCCTCAGTCCTCCAAAGAGAATTCCATCAAATGTTTCTAAAGTAGTGTAGCTTATGTGAGGCAGCTAAGCCATTGTGCAGAACACCAGATAAGAGTAAATAGCACTGCCGCTAGGAGTAAATCTCCCAATAAAGTGCAGAGGGACAACACAAGCCTGTGATTAACCAGAGAGACATCCTCTTGAGGTTGAAAGTCACATAGAAGTCAGCAGGAAACCTGAACATACTGAGAAAGGAGAAAACTAGAACATGAAATACAGATGACAACACACAAATTGACCAGGCCTAGTTGTTGTCCAATCTGCTTTCATACTAACTACACAATATCAAGTTTGTTGTAGGGGCCTACATTAGTTTGCCTACAGATGTAGGATTTTAATTTGACCTGAATTGTCACAGCAAAATAATATTGCAGCAACAGGATTTTAACCTTAATCTATAATGTTGCTTGATTGGTGGTTAGGTTATTAGGCTACATGAAAAGTGCAATACTGTTAATATAAGCGTATGTTAGTGTGGGCTTTCAGTGAATGTATGTAAATCCCGAAGCTCATCTGCATTTCCTGTGGTGCAGGAACATTTCTGTAACAAAAGAGTGATCAAATTAAGATGCTACACCTGTATATATGCAGTGTACTATATAACAGACATACTTATATGAGATACAAACTGTCCCCCCATCCATATCTCCACTTATCTGCACCACCTTCCCTCTCTCCTCCACTCTCCCCTCTCTCCTTCCACTCTCCCCTCTCACACTCCACTCTTCCCTCTCTCCTTCCACTCTCCCCTCTCTCCTTCCACTCTCCCCTCTGCCCTCTCACACTCCACTCTTCCCCCTCTCCTCTCCACTCTCCCCCTCTTCCTTCCACTCTCCCTCTCCTTCTCCATCTCCTCTCCTCTCTACCTCCACTCTTCCCTCTCTCCTTCCACTCTTCCTCTCTCCTTCCACTCTCCCTCTTCTCCTTCCACTCTCCCCTCTCCTTCTCACTCTTCCCTCTCCTTCTCCACTCTTCCCTCTCTCCTTCCCACTCACCCTCCACTCTCCCCTCTCACACTCCACTCTTTCCCTCTCTCCTTCCACCCCTCCACTCTCTCCTCTCTCCTTCCACTCTTCCTCTCTCCCTCCACTCTCTCCCTCCACTTCTCCCTCCACTCTCTCCTCCACTCTCCCCTCTCCTCCTCCACTCTTCCCTCTCTCCCTCCACTCTTCCCTCTCTCCTCCACTCTTCCTCTCTCCCTCCACTCTTCCCTCTCTCCTCCACCCTCTCCTCTCTCCTCCATCCTCTCTCCTCCACTCTTCCTCTCTCCTCCACTCTTCCCTCTCTCCCTCCACTCTTCCTCTCTCCTCCACTCTTGCCTCTCTCCTCCACTCTTGCTCTCTCACTCTTCCTCTCTTCCTCCACTCTTGCCTCTCTCTCCCTCCACCCTTCCCTCTCTCCTCCACTCTTCCCTCTCTCCCTCCACCCTCTCCTCCTTTGCCCCACCCTCTCCTCTCTCCCTCCACCCTCTTCCCTCCACTCTCCTCTCTCCCTCCACTCTTCCTCTCTCCCTCCACTCTTCCCTCTCTCCCTCCACTCTTGCCTCTCTTCCTCCACTCTTGCCTCTCTCCTCCACCCTTCCCTCTCTCCCTCCACTCTTCCTCTCTCCCTCCACCTCTCCTCTCTCCCTCCACCCTCTCCTCTCTCGCCCCACCCTCTCCTCCTCTCTCCTCTCCACCCTCTCTCCCTCCACTCTTCCCTCTCCTCCCTCCACTTTCCGCTTCTCCCTCTACTCTTGCCCTCTCTCCCTCCACTCTTTCCTCTCTCCCTCCACTCTTTCCTCTCTCCCTCCACTCCCTCCACTCTTCCCTGACCTCCCTCCACTCTTCCCTGACCTCCTCCATTATTGTAGTTCAGAAACAACCCTCTCCCATCGATCTCCGTGTGAACCTGAGTGATGACACGTCATTAACATTAAATTGTGCTCATAAAACAAAACAGGAACAAATATGGAGAGTTAAAGGTGAGCAGAGGACCTGGGTCGTAATTCCACTTTACTCCCAGAGAGTAAACTAGACAGAGGTGTAACCAGAACTGATGAATGGCCAAGCTTTATCTCCCTGACGGGGTGACAGAGGAGTGTAAATAGCCAGGCTTCTTCTCCAAGCCTCACAGATTGCCGAGCCTGCATCCCAAAGTACACCCTATATAGCACTATATAGGAGATAGGGTGCTAATTGGGACGCATCTACATTGAACTGAAGGCATCCTGTGTGCGAAGTGACATTAAATTATAGCCCAACTTAGGCTACATCGGGGGCCCAGCCAACGAAAACCCTTTCCCTGTGTCGTGATGACTCACATAGCTTTCAGCCATTAAATCAGAGAAATGGAGGGATATTTCTTGAGACAAATCAGGTCCATCTGTAGGGTGGTAGTGTCTCACCCCCAGCCTGCATGGTTAGCATTCCCAGTTCCACATCATTCTAAATCGATAGCACCCTGCATCACTGTCACGTTAAGAGAAACTGAAGTACCAAAATCAGTTCCTGTCAAGGCAGCCAGTAATACTGATACAGGCCTGTTGAAGACTTATTATAGAGAAGGAAGAACTGAACTGAAACCATATCAACAGCAGTGGACACTATCTGGGTCAAAGCCATGGCTCTCTAAACACTATCCTACACAAGTTTTGGGCTAATGACAACTAATGCATCACACAGTATGCGTGTACAGTACACCTCATTTCTCAACTTTAATACATCTCTGTGCCATACAGAATCTACAGACTGTCCTTAACGTTAGGGGATAAAAACTCTCCTTTTCATGTAGACGCAGATTGCGTGGATGAAGTGGCATTTGCCCAGCCAGGCTGGAGTGGCTATAGGGCAAAATAATAAGATACGCTCTGCACACATTCTCCACGGCTGCAGACAACCTTCTGATCTTATTTACAATCTGATGAAGTTGAGAGTGTGCCTGAGTACAGCTCTGATTCAACCTGTCACGCTTCCTTAATAATGGCACAATGTGTGGATGACATTTAACACAGTCTGTCTGCTATCACAGATCCTCCGGCAGCTGCCTGGTTGGGATTTGGATTTTTATATTAAAAAGCCCTTTTTTCTCTCTCTCTCTCTCAAAACGAACATCCGATGGTGTCTTGTTTTGCCACTACCATTATGCTGAGTATTTAAAGACAGAATCCTTAGATACTACATACATTAAAATGTAAATCAATGATATGTCCCCATTGATTCTTGAAGAATATAACTCATAAATGCCTCATGTGCTTAGTTCAACTGTCATACCCCATCAGAACCCAAAATAAGCTTAATTTACCCCAATGTTAACAATGCAAATGTTAATAACGACTGTATAGCCTCAAAACATGGTTAAATCTATAATTCTGATATCATGGATGGTCAGTCCTTGCATCCATAGCTCTGTCTATGAATTTGAGTGTGGTTATATTTCTCCAGGACCATCTCTAAGCTTTTTCCCAAAACAGAGGCTGGTGATCGCTTTGTTATTGTTTCAATTAAGGATTCTAGCTTTAAGATTAGGTACAGACAGTGCCTTCAGAAGGTATTCTTACCCCTTGACTTATTCCACATTTTGTTGTGTTACAGCCTGAATTCAAAATGGATTAAAGGGATAATCCAGCCCAAACCACTGATTCATATTGATTAAGTGTTAAATAACACTCATATTTGAATATATTTTTTGGGAACAAGTTATAATAATTTGGTCATTATAACACGGTTGGTAGAAACATGTGAAAATAGTTTTTGGAAATCTGTTGCAGCTCAAGTCTACTACAAAACCCTCAATGCAATGCTCTCTCTCTCTGGGCTGGCTGGCCAGCTAGCTAGCTAGCTCGACAGTCAGTTGGGTGGGGCGTTTCTCCATTCATTGCCCAGTGGGATTCCTATCTCCTCCTTTCTGTAATATCTCTGCTTCCCACAGACACACAGGGGGCATTGCGACATGGTACTTGAAGTTGAATAATTTGCTACACTGTTTAGATTGGGTACATCTAAGCAAAATCTCTACTTTGTCATGAGTATATAGATGGATGTATGTGTTCTATATACTGATTTGGCAATCTGGAGAGCAGGTCATTGTTTTAAAGGCGTTATTAAATCTGATAGTGTGTTAACCCTTATGACGAGAATGATGTAGTGAAGACGCATTTCTACACGATTTCCTAAGACGGACCAAATAGAAGTTAAATCACGGGGATATCTGTTATTTTACCCAGCGATAGAACATAGGCTTTCACCAAATTGACAGGAGTTTCATGATTTTATTTCTGGGGGCGGATTATTCCTTTATATATATTTTTCTCTCACCTATCTACACAATACCCCATAATGACAAAGTGAAAACATGTTTTTTGAAATGTTTGCAAATGTATTGTAAATGAAATACAGAAACATTTCATTTACATAAGTATTCACACCCCTTTGCTATGACACTCCAAACTGAGCTCAGGTGCATCCAATTTCCTTTGATCATCCTTGAGATGCCACTACAACTTGATTGGAGTCCACCTGTGGCCAATTCAATTGTTTGGCCATGATTTAGAAAGAAACACACCTGTCTATACAAGGTCCTACAGTTGACAGTGCAGAAACTATACCAAGGAACTGTCCGTATCTCTCCGAGATAGAATTGTGATGAGGCATATATCTGGGGAAGAGTATAAAACAAGTTCTAGAGTGTTAAGTTTCCAAGAGCACAGTGGTCTCCATCATTGAGAAATGTAAAAACAACAAAAAATGGAACTACCCAGACCCTGCCTAGAGCTGGCCATCTGACCAAACTGAGCAACAGGGCAATGAGGACCTTGATCAGGGAGGTGACCAAGAACCCAATGACCACTCTGACAGAACAACAGAGTTCCTTGGCTGAGATGGGAGAACCTGCCAGAAGGACAACAGTCTCTATAGCACTTCACCAATCKGGGCTTTATGAGAGAGTGGCCAAACAGAAGCCACTCCTAAGAAAAAGGCACATGACAGCACACCTGCAGTTTGCAAAAAGGCACATGACTCATAAAGACAAAATATCCTATGGTCTGATGAGACAAAAATGTAACTATTTTGCCTGAATGCAAAGCGATATGTCTGGAGAAAACCATGCATAGTTCACACCCCTCTAACACCATCCCTACCCTGAAGCATGGTGGCAGCATCATGCTATGAGGATGCTTTCAGCGGCAGGGACTGGGAGACTGGTAAGGACAGAGGGAACAAAATACAGGCAAATCCTTGATGAGAACCCACTTCAGAGTGCAAAGACCTTAGACTGGGTGCGAAGATGTACGTTCCAACAGGACCCCAAGAATACAGCAAAGCCACACTGGAATGGCTTCAGAACTATAATGTGAAAGTCCTTGAGTGGCCCAGCCAAAGCCCAGACTTGATTTCCATTGAAAATCTGTGGGAAGACTTGAAGATGCTGGTCACCGCAACTCCCCATCTAACTTAACAAAGCTTGAGAAAATCTGCAACGAAGAATTAAACTGTAATCGCCACCAAAGGTGCTTCTACAAAGTATTGACTCAGGGTGTGAATACTTATGTAAATTAGATATCTGTATTTCATTTGCCATAAATTTGCTAAAATGTCTAAAACATGTTAATTTAGATTTGAGATTTTTACCTTTATCTTAACTAGGCAAGTCAGTTAAGAACAAATTCTGGCTTTGCACTTCGTGTCGTGTTCGTTGATGGAATGAAGAGACCAAGGTGCAGCGTGGTAAGCGTACATCTTTCTTTATTTGATGAACACCAAAAAAACACCAAAATATAAACGAACGTAACGTTCTGCTGGCTACCCAGTAACTATACAAAATCAAGATCCCACAATCTAAGGTGGGAAAAAGGGCTGCCTAAGTATGATCCCCAATCAGAGACAATGATAAACAGCTGCCTCTGATTGGGAACCATACTAGGCCAACAAAGAAATAGAAACATAGATTTGCCCACCCAAGTCACACCCTGACCTAACCTAATAGAGAATAAAAAAGGCTCTCTAAGGTCAGGGGGTGACACTTTGTAATTATCGGGTATTGTGATACAGACGGAATTTAAAATGTAACACAAAATGTGGGAGAAGTCAAGAGGTATGAATACTTTCTGAAGGCACTGTATATAGTGATGTAATCATTTAAAGTCTGAAAGGTGGAGTGTACAGTAATAGTGTACATTCGTGCCAGTAAAACATCTTCCAACCTCACTCTGGAAACATTGTGAGGCCGTCTCTATCCTTTACTTTGCACTGTTCCCATCCACTTTGCTACACATGGCTCCCCTGACTGTCAGAGAGTGTGACACAGACAGTCCTGCAGGTCATCTCTGCTGCCTGTCAGAGGGAGAAGCTGAGGCTGAATGAACAGAGCTGCTGCCTGCCACTGAGCCATGTCAAACCAATACAGCTCAAGCCCAGTCAGCTCTTCAGACCGGCCAGTGACACTGATAGTACGAGGTAACACTCCCATTCCTCCATTACACACACCAGCTGTCAGAGCTGATTACACACACACGAACGCACACACAAACACACACACGAACACACCCACGAACACACCCAGTCAGGGATGAGGTTTTGCTCTATTCCTCTGACCGCACTCAACTCTGCTGTCCACTCCAATCAACAGAGAGGAGCAGAGGTCTCCATGCAGGCAGCACAGGTGGCAGACAGAGGAGAGGAAAGGAGGGAGGAGAGGACACCTGGGGATCCCAGGCTTTTAACAATGTCTGTGACCAAAATGGCACCCTGTGCCTTTTAGAGTGCCCTACGTTTGAACAGGGCCCATAGGCCTCTGGTCCAAAGTACTGCACGATAGGCTGCCATTTGCGACACATTCAAAGCAACACCCATGCCTGTTCATCCCACTGACCAATCACTCATTGTGTCTGCACAGACTACCAGGCAACGGTACCGCGTTGACCAATAGCACGATATCAAACTTCAGTCAAATCAAATAAAAATACCAGGATGAGCGTAGCCTTGATGTAGTCAGCGTGTAACCTCCGTTAACCTGCTCATTAGAAAGGATCAGCTTTTTATTAGCGGTAGCATGCCGGCTTCCTGTAGCTGTGAGGCTGGCATCCGCTGGGATAAAAGCATTTTTCAAATTCCTGCTAATCAGGGTGTAAAAGCGTTCCCGCAGATAGAACTGATTTTGCTTCACTTGCTAAAGCGGGCACAGCTAGGCAGACTGACTGAGCCCACACAAAGGCAACAACGGCCAAAGGTTCAGATAATTGGAAAGTTTGAACTCTGTATCAAACCTGATAATGAGGGGGAAAGACATACTTGTATGAAGCCCCGTTAATGTCCCAATTTGCAATCTAATTTAGGCAAGAACCCATCAAGGAGAAAGCTCTGCACTTTTTTAGGACTTTATCAAGCAGTGGTAAATGCAATTTAATTTCTCATTGTAAATGTAATAGCTCGTCTCAGACAAGGGAAATACAACCAACAGGAATGTGTAGCAGATTGCTGACATCAATTTGAATAGTTCAGTTGGCTCTCTCAGTGCCAGATAGACAGAGGGAGGTGTGGGGGCTGGCTTGTGTTCAGAGCCTTGACAGAAATGGCAGTCAGTCTGGGATGTGTTGGAGATCAGAGATAAAACTATGTAAGCGCACCCAGCTGGTGTCCATCATCACCTTCTCAACGACCAGGCAGGCAGTACAGAAACACAGAGAAATCAGCTCTCAATTCATCACAGACAGTGGCTCCCACATGCCCCTGGTCCATAGTAGTGTACTATGTAGGGAACAGAGTACCCTTGTTTCATGAGGATCACCCAGACGAGAGGGCTAGAGGAGGGAGGCAATGGCAACATGCTTTAGATACAGTATACTACCAGCACCAGACCAGCCTGACATCTACTGCTCTTCAACTATTTCATCATCCTAAGGATCGACCCAGATGAGAGGGCCTAGAGGAGGAGGGGAGGCAATGGCAACATGCTTTAGATACAGTATACTACCAGCACCAGACCAGCCTGACATCTACTGCTCTTCAACTATTTCATCATCCTACATGGCTTCATTCATTGGTAAACCCGTATAATACCTTACTTAGTATACAGACCAAGCTGCTATCGCCTTACTATGGTGCAGTGGTGGTGTTCACAGTTTATTATGCAGCAGAGTGAAATCTTATTCATTCTAACGACTTCTTCTGCATCTTTCAGTAACATCACGTTCCCACCTCTGCTAAGCAGAGCAGTCCCTAACTTAGGCTTAGTCTGACCTTTCCTCTGTAACAGATCAATATTCCTTACAAAACCCAAGCACACAAAGGACCTGTCTGCCTGCCTGCTGCATGCCATTAGGTTAGAGGACAGTCTGGCTCTCTGATGAACACTGGAATATCCATGGTTAATACTAAACACTACGCAGGAAACTCATACAACTGCAGCAGCTAGCTAGCTAGCTATAGCAACCTACAACATACTATACATCCCAAATGGCACCCTATTCCCTACATAGAGCACTACTTTTGACTAGAGCCCTATGGGTCCTGTTCTAACGTAGTGCCCTATATAGGGAATAGAGTTCCATTTGAGATCCAGACAAAGTCTTCAAAGAGGGAGCGAGTGGACGGGTTGTTTAAGGACATTCTCAGATTTCCCGTTGAAAAGTGACATTACGTCTTCCTCTTTGTGCTCCAGGTTCAGTATGATCTGAAAGCCATTGAGCAGGATGACAGACATACTGCTGAGGTGTGTGTTGCCACCAGCTGGTGAAAGACTCCTTTAAACTCCCCCGGGAGCTGTTAACCCCCCTGTTCTGTTCTCCTGTTCTCCTTCTATCAGCTCCACTGTTCTCCCCTGAACAGCAGCGACATGGCGCTGACATCACACCTCTCCTGTAGGCTGGTTCTAGTTGGACACACCCAATCATCAATCAATCAATGACTTTCCTTTCCCAGGGAACGGTTCCCCCTCCTTCAGCCCAGTGTGTGTGAGTGTGCGCGTGTGTGTGACCTTGCATGCGACCGTGTTTACATGTGTGAGTGTGTTACTGCTGCAGCATATCAGTGGAGTCCTACCTCCTGAGAATCTCTTTAACATCACATTACCAGTGTAGCTTTCTTTCAATAAGCACAAGCCAATGCCTCGTGTCTGTGTGCTTATGCATCAACTACTGCAATTAAATAATGTCTCTATGTGAGTATTTCTCTTAAGTTTGCACTTATTTATGCTCTACTTTCCCCTATGATTCAGATAACTGAACGGAGGAGGGGGGGAAACGGCTCTGACAAGCCAAGGAAACGTGGTGTGAGCTGAATTCTAAATGTGCCATGTACTGTGAGTTTGTGCCCCGCAGGCAGGCAGCTACAGAGGGAGGAGGGGGATCTACAGTGTGTTAATAGGTAAACAGTGCACAGTGTTGGGCCTGAGCTCCACACTGCTCCCTACATGAGGCCACAACTCTGGAACACCCCTCAACATGCTGATGCTGCAGAAAGGTCAAGCATATTAAACTATGTATTAGAATACTGATAAATAATACAATTATTGACTTAATGATTTTGTTTTCTCTGGTAGTAATAATAACATGAATGATCTGATGTGTCCAAAACCAGCTTCTGGTTTACAGCTTCAAGGGAGGGAAGGAGAGACTTTTTACCAACTTAATGTACCAGTGTGCCATCACAACAGCAAGATGTGTAACCTGTTGCCACAAGAAAAGGGCTGATGACATTGTGTTCGTTAGACTCTTTGGTTTTCTTCAAGATGACATTGTGTCGGTTAGACTCTTTGGTTTTCTTCAAGATGACATTGTGTTGGATAGACTCTTTGGTTTTCATCAAGATGACATTGTGTTGGATAGACTCTTTGGTTTTCATCAAGATGACATTGTGTTGGATAGACTCTCTTGGTTTTTTCATCAAGCAAGATGACATTGTGTTGGATAGACTCTTTGGTTTTCATCAAGATGACATTGTGTTGGATAGACTCTTTGGTTTTCATCAAGATGACATTGTGTTCGTTAGACTCTTTGGTTTTCATCAAGATGACAGTCCTAGTCTGTCTATCTGGAGATGGTTTAGAACATGGTTCCCCAGCTGGCAACCCGCGGGGCTGAATGGTTTTATTTGGCAACTAAAATGTTCTGAGCACAAAATATATATATTTTTTTCCATGGTAGGACATAAAAGACTGTAAAAACACCAGGAAATCAGCTCCAAGCTATTTTCATTTTGAAATCTGTTCCCAAGTATTCCCACACATAATAGAGAGATACGTGATTATATACAAATGTAAACAAGGTTTGAAATGATTATGTTTAGTCTAATATTATATCTGTTTGGGCTTCTTGCGGTCAGTTTGCAGTCTACAAATGATTAGTAATTATGTTCCGGACCCCCGACCATCCACTCCAGAAACAAAACGTCCCACGGCGGAATCTAGTTGATGATCCCTGGTTTAGAAGTTATTTATTTATTTTATTTTACCCCTTTTTCACCCCAATATCGTGATATCCAATTGGTAGTTCCAGTCTTGTCCCATCGCTGCAACTCCCCTAGAGAGCCGTGCGTCCTGCGAAACACGACCCTGCCAAGCCGCACGGCTTCTTGACACACTGCTCGCTTAACCCGGAAGCCAGTCGCACCAATGTGTCAGAGGAAACACCGTCCAGCAGGCGCTCAAAGTCAGCTTTCAGGCGCCCGGCCCGCAACAAGGAGTCGCTAGAACGCGATGAGACAATGAAATCCCGGGCCGGCCGAACCCTTCCCTTAACCCGGACGACGCTGGGCCAATTGTGCGCCGCCTCATGGGTTTCCCGGTCACGGTCGGCTATGGGTCTCCCGGTCACGGTCGGTCTGTAATGACGCCTCAAGCACTGCGACGCAGTGACTAGACCGCTGCGCCACTCGGGAGGCCGGTTTAGAAGGTTTTACCTGTTGACGGGGCTGCTGTGTTCTGTGAGGGCCACCAGCAGCTTGAGAGCGTAGACTGGGATTGGGTCTGGCTCCAACAGGAGAGATTCATACCTGTACAACACAGGAGAGACATCAGCCACACTTTATATGGATAGCTATTTGGGTAGTCCCCTACAGAAAGGTTTAGGGTCTAGTTAGTTCAACAGATTGTTGATAGGTGTATAGATGTTTTACTAACTATCTAGAAATCCTCTGCAGAGCACTGGCAAACACATATGGGGACTGGCTTAAATATTGAATTCAATAAATCTAAATTACTAACGAAAAAAACATTTCAATAAATCTAAAACGTTTATTTCAAACGTTTATTTCTCCACTAGGGAACTGGCCAAATAAAGTTGCCAAAACAAGAAGGTTCACTACTTTGACTGCACTCCACACACACAGGCCCAGATGAACAGTGGAGCTGGGCTGCCTCTCAGTTTCTGGTCATTCATTCATCCATGTCATCAGAGCTTTTAAATGAGCTAAAGTTGAGAAGTCTGCAGAAGCAGCTGAAGACAGGGAGGCACAAAGGGAGAGGGTAGAGGAGAGTAGAGAGAAGAGAGAGAGAGAGGTAGAGGAAGAGTAGAGAGAGAGAGGAGAGAGGTAGAGGAGAGGAGAGAGGGTGAGAGGAGAGTAGAGAAGAGAGAGGGTAGAGGAGAGTAGAGAGAGAAAGGGTAGAGGAGAGAGCAGAGAGGAGAGGAGAGGAGAGGAGAGGGTAAAGGAGAGCGGAGAGAGAGAGGGTAGAGGAGAGGAGAGAGGGGGGGGTAGGAGAGGGGAGATGAAAGAAAGTGTAGGGGAGATAAGAGAGAGGGGAGAGGATGAGGAGAGCGGAGAGAGAGAGCAGGGAGAGAGGGTAGGGGAGTTAAGAGGGGAGGAGAGAGAGAGGGAAAATGTAGAGAAGAGCAGAGTGATAGAGAGGGTAGAGAGAGAGATGCAGGAGAGAGAGGGAAAATGTAGAGAAGAGCAGAGTGATAGAGAGGGTAGAGAGAGAGATGCAGGAGAGAGAGGGAAAATGTAGAGAAGAGCAGAGTGATAGAGAGGGTAGAGGAGAGAGATGCAGGAGAGAGAGGGAAAATGTAGAGAAGAGCAGAGTGATAGAGAGGGTAGAGGAGAGAGATGCAGGAGAGAGAGGGGAAAATGTAGAGAAGAGCAGAGTGATAGAGAGGGTAGAGGAGAGGATGCAGGAGAGAGAGGGAAAAGTTAGAGAAGAGCAGAGTGATAGAGAGGGTAGAGGAGAGAGATGCAGGAGAGAGAGGGAAAATGTAGAGAAGACAGAGTGATAGAGAGGGTAGAGGAGAGAGATGCAGGAGAGAGGGTAGAGAAGAGCAGAGTGATAGAGAGGGTAGAGGAGAGAGATGCAGGAGAGAGGTAGAGAGAGCAGAGTGATAGAGAGGGTAGAGGAGAGAGATGCAGGAGAGAGAGGTAGAGAAGAGCAGAGTGATAGAGAGGGTAGAGAAGAGCAGAGTGATAGAGAGGGTAGAGGAGAGCAGAGTGATAGAGAGGGTAGGGGAGAGCAGAGTGATAGAGAGGGTAGAGAAGAGAGATGCGGAGAGAGCATACTCACTGTGGAAGAAGGGCTCTGTAATGAGAGTCAGTAGTCTGCCAGTTGAAGAGTTGCACTCTCTCTCTCTCCTCTCCTCCTTCCTCTCCCCTCCTCCACGGCCTCTTGGCTCAGCAGCAGCAGTGTGATCTCTGACAGAACCCGCAAGCTGACGATACGCCACTCCACTACAACACAACACAGAGCACAGAGCATGTAACACACACACACACACACACACAGCATTATTGATCCATGCAGACCCTCTGCAGTGAGAGAGCTGATATTACCTTACATACAAATCAAAACATTTACTACAATACCAAGCACATGCAGTTGTGGTTAACTTTAGACCAAGGGCCTTGCTGTGTGCCATGCTAGATAGGAACATTGCAGAATGGGCACGTTCCAGACTGCCTATCTATGTCCTGAGATGTTAAGCATGGAGAGCACATGACCCAGCCGTTCCTTACCGTTTTTACTGAAGGCAAGAGAAGTCAGTGGAGGAAGAATGCAACAACAACCTTGAAGAGATAAAACATTTTCTTAAACCAAATAAACCATAAACATCAAATAAACAACACATAAACCTAATATAAGACAGTATTTCCATTTGACTCCTATTATACATCACCTACAAGTCATTTATTCATCACATGCAAATGTATAATCACGTCTTTTCTTTAAAACATGTTGTCTATTAAAGGGAGGAGCAATGAAATCGAGCACTTGTGTGAGCACTCCAACTCTGATGTAAATATCATGTTGCCCCTGTCCTTCGATCATAAACACCTGATGTGAGCACTCCCAATCTCGATGTAAATATCATGTTGCCCCTGTCCTTCGATCATAAACACCTGATGTGAGCACTCCCAATCTCGATGTAAATATCATGTTGCCCCTGTCCTTCGATCATAAACACCTGATGTGAGCACTCCCAATCTCGATGTAAATATCATGTTGCCCCTGTCCTTCGATCATAAACACCTGATGTGAGCACTCCCAATCTCGATGTAAATATCATGTTGCCCTGTCCTTCGATCATAAACACCTGATGTGAGCACTCCCAATCTCGATGTAAATATCATGTTGCCCCTGTCCTTCGATCATAAACACCTGATGTGAGCACTCCCAATCTCGATGTAAATATCATGTTGCCCCTGTCCTTCGATCATAAACACCTGATGTGAGCACTCCCAATCTCGATGTAAATATCATGTTGCCCCTGTCCTTCGATCATAAACACCTGATGTGAGCACTCCCAATCTCGATGTAAATATCATGTTGCCCCTGTCCTTCGATCATAAACACCTGATGTGAGCGCTTTTAAATAACAATTGGATCCATCCCTATTATGATGAGGACTATTTCCATAGAAACAACAGTAAACGCTCTGTTTTGTTCTCGTCTATTATGATGAGGACTATTTCCATAGAAACAACAGTAAACGCTCTGTTTTGTTCTCGTCTATTATGATGAGGACTATTTCCATAGAAACAACAGTAAACGCTCTGTTTTGTTCTCGTCTATTATGATGAGGACTATTTCCATAGAAACAACAGTAAACGCTCTGTTTTGTTCTCGTCTATTATGATGAGGACTATTTCCATAGAAACAACAGTAAACGCTCTGTTTTGTTCTCGTCTATTATGAGGAGGACTATTTCCATAGAAACAACAGTAAACGCTCTGTTCTGTTCTCGTCTATTATGATGAGGACTATTTCCATAGAAACAACAGTAAACGCTCTGTTTGTTCTCGTCTATTATGAGAGGACTATTTCCATAGAAACAACAGTAAACGCTCTGTTTTGTTCTCGTCTATTATGATGAGGACTATTTCCATAGAAACAACAGTAAACGCTCTGTTTTGTTCTCGTCTATATGAGAGGACTATTTCCATAGAAACAACAGTAAACGCTCTGTTTTGTTCTCGTCTATTATGATGAGGACTATTTCCATTAGAAACAACAGTAAACGCTCTGTTTTGTTCTCGTCTATTATGATGAGGACTATTTCCATAGAAACAACAGTAAACGCTCTGTTCTGTTCTAGTCTCAACGAGGATGTAATCTAAACAGGAGACAACATTAGAATAAGAAGCCTGAGGTGGGTATAAAGGATGTACTGTGTCTTGATGGATCCATCCCAAATGGCAGCCTATTCCCTATATAGTGCACTACCCTCGACCAGAGCCCTATGCGCCCTGGACAAAAGCAGTGCACTACTGTATAAGGGGATTGGGGTGCCATTTGGGATGGATCCATTGAGCACCTTTGTTGTTTATTAGAATATATCCATCAGAAGAGACTGTTGTGCTTTGCTGTCGCCTATTTCCCATTATATTCTGTTTAGCACACATTCTCCCTCCGCCGTGCAAACTGTTTTTAAGTGTCTGTCTGACTCAGAAGAAGCTTTTCTATCAGGCAACAGCCAGTCAAGAGTATAAATAGATCAAACTAAAAACAGATGACTAGATCCGATATTGCTGTGGTTCACCTCTGCAGAGAGCTTGTTCCAACAATTTATTTAACCTTTATTTAACTAGGCAAGTCAGTTAAGAACAAATTCTTATTTACAATGACTCCCTACCCCGGCCAAATCCGGACGACGCTGGGCCAATTGTGCGCCGCCCTATGGGACTCCAAATACCGGCCGGATGTGATACAGCCTGGATTCGAACCAGGAACTGTAGTGACGCCTCTTGCACTGAGATGCAGTGCCTTAGACCACTGCGCCACTCGGGAACAAAAGGAAACATTAAACTGTGTGTGTATGTGTGTGTACTCATGCATGTGTGTGTGTGTGTGTGTACTGCTCCCTTCCCAAAACCCCACCGCTGACAGACAACGCTCAGCGGAATCTAATGACTAGTGTCAGACATGTAATTCAAGTTTCTTCTCATGTTACTCAGTATGAGAGGAGCTGTGCTTCTTCTTCTTCTTAGTATCAGAGGAGCTGCTCTTCTTCTTCACAGGAACATCAAGCCTCTTCAACTCATTACTTCCTGTCTGCGTCCCAAATGGCACCCTATTCCCTTTATAGTGCACTACTTTTGACCATGGCCAATAGTATATTGGGAATAGCGCTCCATTTAGGACTCAGGCCGTGCCTGGCCCAGCTCCTTCCTGTATGTCAATATTCATTACACAGTCTCCTCAGACCAGACCAAGGCCCAGCTGCACTCTGCTGGAGTTCCTCTGAGACAGCACAACTGATGGTCTGCTGGACTGACAGTCTCTCTCCAACACCATACATGACTACTCCAAGTCAACCCCCCATGCCAGGGCCCTGTGTTGGGGAGGGAAGTACAGGGCTGGTAGACAACCCCTAACCACTAGTCCTTAGATCTACATAAGTGTCGAGAAGCTGAGTGGACATCTGAGTGGACCAGTGCCTAGGGGTTAGGGGTCAAGGGTTGTTTCTGGACGAGGCCAGTGTTGCTGCAGGCTGCAGTGCCTAGGGCTTAGGGAGCTGCTGTTGCTGCAGGCGCCTTGCAGACCACAGGGCCAGACTCACAGTACAGTGATGGGGCGTTAATAGAGCCTAGAGGGTGAAAAGAGACTGTTGTGCTAGGGAGTTAGGGGCTAGTGGTTAGGGGATAGTGGCTAAGAGGTTAGGGACTAGGGGCTAAGGGGTTAGGAGCGAAGGAGTTGGGGGATCGGGGCTAAGAGGCTAGTGGCTAGGGGCTAAGAGGTTAGGGGCTAAGAGGTTAGGGGCTAAGAGGTTAGTGGCTAAGGGGTTAGGGCTAAGAGGTTACGGGGCTAAGAGGTTAGGGGCTAAGGGTTAGGGCTAAGGGTTAATGGCTAGGGCTAAGGGGTTAGGGGTAAGGGGTTGGGGCTAAGGGGGTTAGTGGCTAGGGGCTAAGAGGTTAGGGGTAAGGGTTAGTGGCTAAGAGGTAGGGACTAGGGCTAAGAGGTTAGGGACTAGAGGTTAGGAGCTAAGGGTTAATGGCTAGGGGCTAAGGGGTTAGGGGGTAAGGGGTTGGGGCTAAGAGGTTAGGGACTAGGGCTAAGAGGTTAGGGACTAAGAGGTTAGGAGCTAAGGGGTTAATGGATAGGGCTAAGAGTTAGGGGCTAAGGGTTGGGGTATGGGTGAGGGGTTAGTGGCTAGGGGCTAAGGGGTTAGGGGGTAAGGGTTAGTGGCTAAGAGGTTAGGGACTAGGGGCTAAGAGGTTAGGGGCTAAGAGGTTAGGGCTAAGGGTTGGGGCTAAGGGGTGAGGGGGTTAGTGGCTAGGGGCTAAGGGGTTAGGGGGTAAGGGTTAGTGGCTAAGAGGTTAGGGACTAGGGGCTAAGAGGTTAGGTGCTAAGGGTTTGGGGCTAAGGGGCCAGGGTTTAGGAGCTAAGGGGTTAGGGCTAAGAGGTTAGGAACTAGGGGGTTAGGGGTTAGGGGCTAAGGGCCAGGGACTATGAGATTAGGACTAGGGCTAGGAACTAGGGGGTTAGGGACTAGGGGCTAAGGAGTTTGGGCTAAGGGGCTAAGAGGTTAGGGACTAGGATCCTACTCACAGTACAGTGATGGGGCATCAGCAGGGCTGGGTGCTGGGTGATGGCCTCCACAGCTGACAGAGTGTTTCCTGATCAGCTCTCTGAACCTGCTTGTCTGGGAATCAAGCAGCAGGTTACACCTACAGTATGGACTTATATGGGCAGTTCTCCAGATGAAACCTATACTACTAATAACCAGTGATAAAGCAAGCGTGATATTCACTCACCTATTGCACTGCCCAAACTGGTCTCACTGGCATCAATAGATGT
This sequence comes from Salvelinus sp. IW2-2015, assembly GCF_002910315.2. Classification (NCBI taxonomy): domain Eukaryota; kingdom Metazoa; phylum Chordata; class Actinopteri; order Salmoniformes; family Salmonidae; genus Salvelinus; species Salvelinus sp. IW2-2015. The sequence continues at coordinate 7,061 of NW_019944594.1, read as the reverse complement.
TATGTGATTCTGGAAGACAAAACATAAGAAATGAGGGTGCAGAAGGCCATGGGACTATAACCACTACAATCGCTGTCTCAATGACTTACCAGCAGTGCTCCAAATTTGAAGAAAACTCCTCAGTCACACCTGTGGCCTGAATATCTAAAAAACAGAGAGACAGAGAGAGAGAGAGAGAGAGAGAGGGAAAGGGAGATAGATATTACACTTGTGTCCCAGTTACAGTAAGTTCTGTCTCTCTGACCTCAGCCAACCTGTCCTCCTCTCTAACTCTTAATTCCCTGCCTACTTTCTCTGCTCCTGTAAGCAGAGGCTTCGTAAGCCCCACTGAGCTGTCAACCCACAGTAGAGCGTCGTTTTCTCTTTCTCACCAGGTCCAGCAGTGCAACACCACAAACACACACACACACACACACACACACACACACCACACACCACACACACACACACACACACACACACCACACACACACACACACACACACACACACACACACACACACACACACACACACACACACACACACGAGAGAGAGGAGAGAGTGCATCCACTAAAACAAACACTCCAAACAACATTAAAGGACTGCTCCATACATGTATTGATAACGAGCTCCAGGGCAGACGTGGCCTGTAGTAAAGTGACTGACACATAGATGTAAACCAGAGCATCAGTCCACATCAGAGCCCAGCTACAGTTAGTTTTAATATCATCAGTAAGACCAGAACTCACATCAGAGCCAGCTACAGTTAGTTTTAATATCATACAGTAAACCAGACTCACATCAGAGTCCAGCTACAGTTAGTTTTAATATCATCAGTAAGACCAGACTCACATCAGAGTCCAGCTACAGTTAGTTTTAATATCACCATGTTAATACCCACGCATGGCAAGGACCACCGCTATTAGGGACAGCTATCTGTCACATCACAGATAAATAACACAGTGACCCCATTTAACAGACTAGTAAATGCGTTACCTTGTAAAATGAGGCAATGGCAGAGGGGGGATCTATGAGAGTGACAAGTTATTACTTTTCTAATGAGACGCTCAAGGCTGTGGTGGTGTTGTCTAGTCTCCGTGAAGAATGGCAGGGAAATGAAGGAGCGATATTTAATCACTGCATGGTTTCATCCAGCAGGCTGCTTGTTGACAAGCATCTCTCTCGCTAAGATTTAGTCATATTAATCATTTCTGCTCAATTGAAACAGTCACCACTAAATCCAATCTCCACACCATGTCTATTGGCAACTGGCAATAATCTGTCTGTGAGGCAGAGTGGGATGAAAATAACAACCTTTAATGCATTTTCTAGACGTTTATGTGACATCTCTGGATATATTATCTATTAGTAATCATGGCTTTGGAAAAGATGATTAAAAGTTTAGCCTAAATGTAAACTTCAATAGTGCATCAGCTATGACTTTGATATCTAAATCTGTTTTGCCACAGTAACATAGAAAACACACTTTGACGTCAGATGTACAGTAGGTGGGGTGTGAATATTTCAACTTCTCCTTGTTAAGCTGGTTTATTATTTGACACCCTCTCAGTGTTGGCCAGCCGACAGGTATCCAGGTGAACCAGAAGCATATTGGTAAACAACCACATCAGTTTCACCACTCCAAACAGCTCAGATACTGTATGTAAGCATAAAACCAAGCAACTTCAATTACGTATCAAGGTTATTGACGCTCATTGCACACAGTACTTGATGCGTGTGTGTGTGTGTGTGTGCGTGTGTGTGTGTGTGACTGTTCGACTGCAGCATTCTAATCCAATTAGCTGCGGCAGTGCTCAGATGAGCCGTGGTCTCTGGCACAGTTCCCTGCTCTACTCTGCCTGTGATAAAGTTGATTATGATCTCTGTTGGTTTGCATGAGGAGAGAGACTCACAGCTCTTAAAGCTAACCCCCTGATTCATTGGCTCTAGGTGGTAGGAGTGGACATAACCGCAGAAGGGTTTCAGAAATGTATCAATAAGCATCAGTTGAAGCCTCTAGGCAGTGTGCTGTATGTTTTATGATGGAGAGATGCTATAAGATGTTCAAACAGACAATTGGGAGTTATTCAATAGTGTCAGAGATCCTGACCCATCCTGGACATTAGCTTGTGAATCAATTATAACTGACTGAGGTCCCATCTTATTAAACAAGTGATCTCATTTCGCAATCACGCACGTACCGTACTTGATCTGTACACACACACACACAAAGCAGGGCTGGGCGATATGACCAAACAATAATATCATGGTCATTAAAAAAAAAAATGGACGACATGAAAGTATCTTATGGTTTTGAATAATAGAAGTTGTAAATGTGCTTTATTTTTTTTATTTTTTTTTTTACATTTGAGTCATTTAGCAGAAGCACTTATCCAGAGTGACTTACAGTCAGTGCATTCATCTGAAGATGCAACTGTTGGTTCAGAAGGGGGGGAGGCCGAACGCACAGAAGGGGGGGTGGGGGGGTGGCGCCGTGCCGCACCGCACCAGAAGGGGGGGGGGGGGTGGCCGAACGCACAGAAGGGGGGGTGGGGGGGTGGCCGAACGCACAGAAGGGGGTGGGGGGTGGCCGAACGCACAGAAGGGGGGGTGGGGGGTGGCCGAACGCACAGAAGGGGGGGTGGCCGAACGCCAGAAGGGGGGGTGGGGGGTGGCCGAACGCACAGAAGGGGGGGTGGGGGGTGGCCGAACGCACAGAAGGGGGGGTTGGCCGAACGCACAGAAGGGGGGGTGGCCGAACGCAGTGCTATTTTGTGATTTCAATGGGTCTTTCTCCATTCTAATTGTTTTATCCTGTTCAATTCAAACCCCCCAAAATTCAGCATTTTCATAAATTTCTGCATTTCCTGCACTCTTTTGAGATCATTTCCACACTGCCACGTACTGTAGGGCTGAACAGTATGGGCAAACAATCTAGGCCTTATTTTTAACCAAATGTTCCAATTGTGATTTGGCTTGCATTTAGAGCAAAAAAGTTGGGTGAACCGTTGGAATCATGGAATATAATGATTATTCTAATTATATAGTTAGAATATAATGATACAGTGTTGTTTGACGTGACAATGAATGAAAGTGCAGGGAGGAGTTATTGTGACAGGGTAGGAACCTAAGGGTTTCCTAAGGGAGACAATATCATCTTTGGCTACATTTAATGTTTTCTCTTAGCTACTTCATGTAGCTAACATATTCATGCTTCGCGTAGTCCTCTGATTTAGACAGCAGGCTGATTTAGGTCTAAACCATCACTGGTATTATCAGGCAGTATAGCTAATTACGTTTGCTCTGATTCAGTACATTTATTAATAGCTAGCTAGCCAGCTAAAGAGCGATTAGCATTAGAGGCTAACACAATTTAGGCCAACTTGCTAATAAAAATACAAACTAGCTGTTTGCAGATATAAGAAACAAAAATAATAGTGTAATTATAAAACACTAGTGGATTTATATTAAGAAGCAAAGTGAAAACAGCGTCGTTGTCATCAACATTGTTGTATGTGCTGCAGTGACCATGCAGACTGAACCAGTGTCCCCTGGTCGAGGAACAACAAATGTGCTCCTTAAGTGACAGGGGCGGGGTTAGGTCTGTGTGGGGCGGGGCTATGTCTGTGTGGGGGGGGCTAGGTCTGTGTGGGGCGGGGCTATGTCTGTGTGGGGCGGGCTATGGCTGTGTGGGGCGGGGCTAGGTCTGTGTGGGGCGGGGCTAGGTCTGTGTGGGGCGGGGCTAGGTCTGTGTGGAAAGCTGCATGGAGAGAGAGAGAGTAGAGGAGATGACTCAAGTAGCGAAGTAAACTATAAAAAGGGATGTTACACACTGCGTTTAACATTTAACAAACAAACATTCAAATACCGTTATATAAGTTAAATTATAAACTGGGTGGTTCGAGCCCTGAATACCGATTGGCTGACAGCCATGGTATATCAGACCGTATACCACAGGTATGACAAAACATGTATTTTTACTGCTCTAATTCCATTGGTAACCAGTTTATAATAGCAATAAAGTACCTACGGGGTTTGTGGTATATGGCCAATATACACGGCTAAGGGCTGTGTCCAGGCTGTACTCCGCGATGCGTCGTGTATAAGAACATTTTTTAGCTGTGGTTATTTGGCCATATACCACAAACCCCGAGGTGCATTACTGCTTAAGTAAAAACCCAAACCGGTCCGTGCATCAATAGCGGTATATGGTAGAATACGGTATAGTGGCCAGCCCTAACAGACAGTTTCGTGACATACCTGTGTACAGTAGGAAGGGTTACCTGAGAGGTGAGGAGGTGGAGCATCACAGTCATCATGGGTACACTCTGTTTCAGCTGCTTGGCCTGAACAGTGGAGGGATGCTTCCTGCCCACTATACTGCCCAGCGCGGACAGCATGTCATCTACACAGTACAGAGGACAGAGGAGAGAGAAGACAGACAGCATGTCATCTACACAGTACAGAGGACAGAGGAGAGAGAGGGTGAGAGACAGACAGACAGCATGTCATCTACACAGTACAGAGGACAGAGGAGAGAGGGTGAGAGACAGACAGCATGTCATCCACACAGTAGAGGACAGAGGGGTGAGAGACGACAGCATGTCATATACACAGTACAGAGGAGAGAGGGGTGAGAGACAGACAGACAGCATGTCATCTACACAGTACAGAGGACAGAGAAGAGAGGGGTGAGAGACAGACAGACAGCATGTCATCTACACAGTACAGAGGACAGAGGAGAGAGGGTGAGAGACAGACAGACAGCATGTCATCTACACAGTACAGAGGACAGAGAAGAGAGGGTGACAGACAGCATGTCATCTACACAGTACAGAGGACTGAGAAGAGAGGGGTGAGAGACAGACAGCATGTCATCTACACAGTACAGAGGACAGACAGCATGTCATCTACACAGTACAGAGGACAGACAGACAGAACAGCATGTCATCTACACAGTACAGAGGACAGAGAAGAGAGGGGTGAGAGACAGACAGCATGTCATCTACACAGTACAGAGGACAGAGGAGAGAGGGGTGAGAGACAGACAGACAGCATGTCATCTACACAGTAGAGAGGACAGAGGAGAGAGGGGTGAGAGACAGACAGACAGCATGTCATTACACAGTACAGAGGACAGAGGAGAGAGGGGTGAGAGACAGACAGCATGTCATCTACACAGTACAGAGGAGAGAGGGTGACAGACAGACAGACAGACAGCATGTCATCTACACAGTACAGAGGACAGAGGGGTGACAGACTGCACATCATTTACACAGTAACAGAGGGGTGACAGAACAACAGCATGTCATCTACACAGTACAGAGGGGTGACAGACAGACAGCAATGTCATCTACAGAGTACAGAGAGAGGGTTCTCTCTCCCCCGCCCTTTCCTCTCCCTTTTCATCACCTCTCCTCCCCTTCAGTCTCTCTCCCCACCCACCCCACCCTTCCCCCTCTCCTATCTCCTCCTCTCCCTGTGATCTCCCCATCCGTCCCCATACCTCTCCTCCTCTCTCCTCTCCTCTCTCTCCTCTCCTCTCCTCTCTCTCCTCTCCCTCCAGTGATCTTAGAGGAGAATGAGCCCGGACCGGTTTGAACCAGTTGGGTTCGGCTTCCGGCCCTCTGATGGGGAGACGTGCCATGTTAGCAGCACTGATTTAACAAATTAAACGTCAGGAAAGGTACAATACCTGGCTGGGTGATTTAAAATTCAATCAGAAAGGTAATTAAAAAGAGGGAGAATCAAATTGGCTTGCTCCATCCAGCCATTGATGCAAGTTCCCTCACCCCACTTCACTTCACTCCTCTCCCCTCCCCTCCCCTCTTCTCATCTCCCCTCCTCCTCTCTTCTCCCTCCCCTCTTCTCTCTCCTCTCCCCTCCCTCTTCTCATCTCCCTCCCTCCTCTCTTCTCCCTCCCCTCCCCTCTCCTCTCCTCATCTCCTCTTAGTGCTTGTGGTTTTTGTGTTATTGTGATTGATTTACCCAGAATGGCTGGCAGCTGCAGCACGACGTGACGGATGAGCAGATCGAGGCATTTTGACAGGTATTCATTGCTGCTTTGTAGCTCTTCCTGGCGTGGGCCTGCCTGATGTCTCTTTCAATGTACATCACCAGCCTGCAAAACATTTATCATTCACCTACAGCCTCCAATCTACCCTGGAGCCGGACGGAGCCGGGATCAATACAAGCCATTGAAAACAGAATTAGTAAGACGTATTATAGCAAATAAATGATATTCATTACACAATTAGGGTTAAAAATAAAGGCTAATAGATTTCAGAGATCAATGAGGAGCATCAAATCAGCCTCAAGCTTGCAACAAGACTCTTGAAACTCAAACACACAGCCTGCAAGTTGAAACAAGACTCTGAACTCAAACACATAGCCTGCAAGTTGAAACAAGACTCTGAACTCAAAACACAGCTGCAAGTTGAAACAAGTCTCTTGACTCAAACACAGCCTGCAAGTTGACAAGACTTGAACTCAAACAACGCCTGCAGTTGAAAACAAGACTCTTGAACTCAAAACACACAGCCTGCAAGTTGAAACAAGACTCTTGAAAACTCAAACACACAGCCTGCAAGTTGAAACAAGACTCTTGAACTCAAACACACAGCCTGCAAGTTGAAACAAGACTCTTGAACTCAAACACACAGCCTGCAAGTTGAAACAAGACAACCCTCACAGGCAAGTGGATAATAATTAGCTGAAGATTCAGAAAAAAACCTGCCAAACACTTTCATTAATAACCATGAACACAGCGAGTAGGATACAGTAAACCACTGTACAGAGACAGATGTGATGTCTACAGGTCAGTACACCACTGTACAGAGACAGATGTGATGTCTACAGGTCAGTACACCAACTGGACAGAGACAGATGTGATGTTACGGTCAGTACACCATGTGACAGAGACAGATGTGATGTCTACAGGTTCAGTAACACCACTGGACAGAGAGACAGATGTGAGTCTTACAGGTCAGTACCCACTGGACAGAGAGACAGATGTGAGTCTAACAGGTCAGTACACCACTGGACAGAGAGACCAGATGTGATGTCTAGCAGGTCCAGTAC